>NC_090657.1:7387825-7547825 GCF_040937935.1 Hyperolius riggenbachi
CTGGACCAATGGAAACCGTCTCTGGCGTCAGCTGACCAGCCTGGTCAGCTGATCCCCCACTGACTGGTACAAAGCTCTTCCTCTCAGTGCGCGTGCGCGTCCACCTAAACCTATGTGGACTACAGCTCCCAGCCACATCATAACCCTGCTCCGAAATGCCTGTTGTGCTGCACGCGGAATTGGCCGCCATGCCGCCAGCGCATGCGGCGGTTCCTCCGCGTTCAGGCAAACACAAAGACGCGTGAGCACATACATCAGTGGCCACGCTGGACGCGGAATCCGCCGCCTTGCCATGATTGCATGCGGCGGTGCTTCCGCGTTTTCTCACAAAAACCTCTTGGAGACTGCAAAAGACGTGAGACTGGGGCGGAGGTTCACCTTCCAGCAGGACAATGACCCTAAACATAAAGCCAGGGCAACAATGGAATGGCTTAAAACAAAACATATCCATGTGTTAGAATGGCCCAGTCAAAGTCCAGATCTAAATCCAATCGAGAATCTGTGGCAAGATCTGAAAACTGCTGTTCACAAACGCTGTCCATCTAATCTGACTGAGCTGGAGCTGTTTTGCAAAGAAGAATGGGCAAGGATTTCAGTCTCTAGATGTGCAAAGCTGGTAGAGACATACCCTAAAACAGTGTTTCTCAACATTTTATTGGTATGTACCCCTTTTGAAACCCTGAACTCACCAAGTACCCCCTAGAATAGTAAACATTATCACAAGTACCCCTTGACAAATATATATTGAATCATAGTACATGATAATTGGTTCTAAACAATTTACAAACATTTACTATGGCTTTTAATTAGCTAAAATACTAATTTGGCTTTGTTTAAATAAGATTTATAACTTTCTAAAACTCTAAATTTGTTATTCTTGGTTAAGTATATCAAGCCTGAGTACCCCCTGGAACCATCAGAAGTACCCCCTGGGGTACGCGTACCACATGTTGAGAACCTAGGCCCTAAAAGACTGGCAGCTGTAATTGCAGCAAAAGGTGGTTCTACAAAATATTGACTCAGGGGGGTGAATAATTATGCACACACTACTTTGCAGTTATTTATTTGTAAAAAATGTTTGGAATCATGTATGATTTTCGTTCCACTTCTCACGTGTACACCACTTTGTATTGGTCTTTCATGTGGAATTCCAATAAAATTGATTCATGTTTGTGGCAGTAATGTGACAAAATGTGGAAAACTTCAAGGGGGCCGAATACTTTTGCAACCCACTGTATATTAAAGTACACATGTGGTGAGCATTAGGGACGGGGGGAAATTTTCCTCTCAAAATCAAACTGCATGCTTCCTTCTTAGCTATAATAATACTTTCCAAGCCATCTGCTGTATGTATGCCCTTCTGTGCCGGGCACGCCCCCTCCTGCCCCACCCCGCTCATGCACATTCCGTGGGATGACACACGCATGGGGAGGGATAGCACACAAAATCCTGAGAGATGGTGCGGGCGCTCCTCCTGTCCTGTGCAGCATAGAGGGCGCCACCAGCTGGTATAAAATAATGCCTGGACAGCATCACAGGATGAACTAAGTATAATGATGTACCCCTCAGCAGGGCCGGCGCTACCATAGAGGCAAAGGAGGCACTTGCCCCAGGGCCCCAGAGCCTGTAGGGGCCCCCAGTGCCTACAAGAGGAAAAAAAAAGTTTTCAAAAAGACCTTATAATTTTTGAGAAAATCGATTTTAAAGTTTCAAAGGAAAAAAAATACACATTTAAAAACCCGCCGATTTTAATGGTTAATAGCAAATCCACCTTAAATGCTAGAAACCCCAAATTGGTAGGATACTTTAAGTAGATCATTGGGAATAAGAGGAAAAAACAATTTTTCAAAAAGACCTTATAGTTTTTGAGAAAATCCATTTTAAAGTTTCGAAGGGAAAAAGTATACTTTTAAATGCGGTAAATGTCACTTTTAGTAGTAGTGTAATTTTACATGCATCAAAAGAAAGAGCAATACATTTCCTGACGGGGTTTCCAGGGGGTCCATACGCAGCTGCAGTGCTTTGGCCAGGGATTGCTATACAGCCGCAATGGGGCCCAGCACACTTACCCCGTCACGTTGCGTTGTGCTGGAAGAGCCCAAACTGCTGCAAAGTCAGCAGTGCATTACCCGCTGACTTCCATGGCAGTATGAGAGAGTGTGAGAGCAATAACACCAAATGTAACACACCTCCTGCTCCCAGTCCCACCTGAGACCTTGTAACACTAACCAGTCACATGACCCCGGGGAGGGAAAATGTCTGATTGGGCAGAATTCCTCTATAAGCTCCTCAGAGAGATCTCTGCCATGAGGAGCCATGCTGAGCTTCCAGTGACCAGTATGAGAGAGTGTGACCAAATGTAACACACCTCCTGCTCCAGTCACACCTGAGACCTTGTAACACTAACCAGTCACATGACCCCGGGGAGGGAAAATGTCTGATTGGGCAGAATTCCTCTATAAGCTCCTCAGAGAGATCTCTGCCATGAGGAGCCATGCTGAGCTTCCAGTGACCAGTATGAGAGAGTGTGAGAGCGATAACACCAAATGTAACACACCTCCTGCTCCAGTCACACCTAAGACCTGTAACACTAACCAGTCACACATGACCCCGGGGAGGGAAAATGTCTGATTGGGCAGAATTCCTCTATAAGCTCCTCAGAGAGATCTCTGCCATGAGGAGTCATGCTGAGCTTCCAGTGACCAGTATGAGAGAGTGTGAGAGCGATAACACCAAATGTAACACACCTCCTGCTCCCAGTCCCACCTGAGACCTTGTAACACTAACCAGTCACATGACCCCGGGGAGGGAAAATGTCTGATTGGGCAGAATTCCTCTATAAGCTCCTCAGAGAGTTCTCTGCCATGAGGAGCCATGCTGAGCTTCCAGTGACCAGTATGAGAGAGTGTGACCAAATGTAACACACCTCCTGCTCCAGTCACACCTGAGACCTGTAACACTAACCAGTCACATGACCCCGGGGAGGGAAAATGTCTGATTGGGCAGAATTCTTCTATAAGCTCCTCAGAGAGTTCTCTGCCATGAGGAGCCATGCTGAGCTTCCAGTGACCAGTATGAGAGAGTGTGAGAGCGATAACACCAAATGTAACACACCTCCTGCTCCCCAGTCACACCTGAGACCTTGTAACACTAACCAGTCACATGACCCCGGGGAGGGAAAATGTCTGATTGGACAGAATTCTTCTATAAGCTCCTCAGAGAGATCTCTGCCATGAGGAGCCATGCTGAGCTTCCAGTGACCAGTATGAGAGTGTGAGAGCGATAACACCAAATGTAACACACCTCCTGCTCCCCAGTCACACCTGAGACCTTGTAACACTAACCAGTCACATGACCCCAGGGAGGGAAAATGTCTGATTGGGCAGAATTCCTGTATAAGCTCCTCAGAGAGTTCTCTGCCATGAGGAGTCATGCTGAGCTTCCAGTGACCAGTATGAGAGAGTGTGAGAGCGATAACACCAAATGTAACACACCTCCTGCTCTCCAGTCACACCTGAGACCTTGTAACACTAACCAGTCACATGACCCCGGGGAGGGAAAATGTCTGATTGGGCAGAATTCCTCTATAATCTCCTCAGAGAGTTCTCTGCCATGAGGAGCCATGCTGAGCTTCCAGTGACCAGTATGAGTGTGAGAGAGCGATGACACCAAATGTAACACACCTCCTGCTCCCCATTCATACCTGAGACCTTGTAACACTAACCAGTCACATGACCCCAGGAGGGAAAATGTCTGATTGGGCAGAATTCCTCTATAAGCCCCTCAGAGAGTTCTCTGCCATGAGGAGCCATGCTGAGCTTCCAGTGACCAGTATGAGAGAGTGTGAGAGTGATAACACCAAATGTAACACACCTCCTGCTCCCCAGTCACACCTAAGACCTGTAACACTAACCAGTCACACATGACCCCGGGGAGGGAAAATGTCTGATTGGGCAGAATTCTTCTATAAGCTCCTCAGAGAGATCTCTGCCATGAGGAGCCATGCTGAGCTTCCAGTGACCAGTATGAGAGAGTGTGAGAGCGATAACACCAAATGTAACACACCTCCTGCTCCCCAGTCACACCTGAGACCTTGTAACACTAACCAGTCACATGACCCCGGGGAGGGAAAATGTCTGATTGGGCAGAATTCCTCTATAAGCTCCTCAGAGAGATCTCTGCCATGAGGAGCCATGCTGAGCTTCCAGTGACCAGTATGAGAGAGTGTGACCAAATGTAACACACCTCCTGCTCCAGTCACACCTGAGACCTTGTAACACTAACCAGTCACATGACCCCGGGGAGGGAAAATGTCTGATTGGGCAGAATTCCTCTATAAGCTCCTCAGAGAGATCTCTGCCATGAGGAGCCATGCTGAGCTTCCAGTGACCAGTATGAGAGAGTGTGAGAGCGATAACACCAAATGTAACACACCTCCTGCTCCCAGTCCCACCTGAGACCTTGTAACACTAACCAGTCACATGACCTCGGGGAGGGAAAGTGTCTGATTGGGCAGAATTCCTCTATAAGCCCCTCAGAGAGATCTCTGCCATGAGGAGCCATGCTGAGCTTCCAGTGACCAGTATGAGAGAGTGTGAGAGCGATAACACCAAATGTAACACACCTCCTGCTCCCCAGTCACACCTGAGACCTTGTAACACTAACCAGTCACATGACCCCGGGGAGGGAAAATGTCTGATTGGGCAGAATTCCTCTATAAGCTCCTCAGAGAGATCTCTGCCATGAGGAGCCATGCTGAGCTTCCAGTGACCAGTATGAGAGAGTGTGACCAAATGTAACACACCTCCTGCTCCAGTCACACCTGAGACCTTGTAACACTAACCAGTCACATGACCCCGGGGAGGGAAAATGTCTGATTGGGCAGAATTCCTCTATAAGCTCCTCAGAGAGATCTCTGCCATGAGGAGCCATGCTGAGCTTCCAGTGACCAGTATGAGAGAGTGTGAGAGCGATAACACCAAATGTAACACACCTCCTGCTCCCAGTCCCACCTGAGACCTTGTAACACTAACCAGTCACATGACCTCGGGGAGGGAAAGTGTCTGATTGGGCAGAATTCCTCTATAAGCTCCTCAGAGAGATCTCTAACATGAGGAGCCATGCTGAGCTTCCAGTGACCAGTATAAGAGAGTGTGAGAGCGATAACACCAAATGTAACACACCTCCTGCTCCCCAGTCACACCTGAGACCTTGTAACAGTAACCAGTCACATGAACCCGGGGAGGGAAAATGTCTGATTGGGCAGAATTCTTCTATAAGCTCCTCAGAGAGTTCTTTGCCATGAGGTGCCATGCTGAGCTTCCAGTGACCAGTATGAGAGAGTGTGAGAGCGATAACATCAAATGTAACACACCTCCTGCTCCCCAGTCACACCTGAGACCTTGTAACACTAACCAGTCACATGACCCCAGGGAGGGAAAATGTCTGATTGGGCAGAATTCCTCTATAAGCTCCTCAGAGAGATCTCTGCCATGAGGTGCCATGCTGAGCTTCCAGTGACCAGTATGAGAGAGTGTGAGAGCGATAACACCAAATGTAACACACCTCCTGCTCCCAGTCACACCTGAGACCTTGTAACACTAACCGGTCACATGACCCCGGGAGGGAAAATGTCTGATTGGACAGAATTCTTCTATAAGCTCCTCAGAGAGATCTCTGCCATGAGGTGCCATGCTGAGCTTCCAGTGACCAGTGTGAGAGAGTGTGAGAGCGATAACACCAAAATGTAACACACCTCCTGCTCCCCAGTCACACCTGAGACCTTGTAACACTAACCAGTCACATGACCCCAGGGAGGGAAAATGTCTGATTGGGCAGAATTCCTCTATAAGCTCCTCAGAGAGTTCTCTGCCATGAGGAGCCATGCGGAGCTTCCAGTGACCAGTATGAGAGAGTGTGAGAGCGATAACACCAAATGTAACACACCTCCTGCTCCCCAGTCATACCTAAGGGCTGGTGCACACTAAGAGCGCTTCTGAGCGCTTTTAAAAACGCTAGCACTTCGAAAAGTGCTTGGCTGATGCAATTCAATGGGATGGATCACACCAGAGCGATGTGATTTTTATCCCAAACGCAAATGCGGGCCCTGCAGCATTTCTGTGGCGATTATGCCTCAATATTAAAGAGGAACTCCAGTGAACATTTTAGTGCTGGCAGGTGATGTAGCTGCTGCTTGCTGTTTTGGCAGTTGGAAACAGCTGTAAACAGCTATTTCCCACAATGCAACAAGGCTCACAGACAGGAAACTGACAAAAGTTCAAACTTTTCTTGTGGGAGGGGTTACTTGTGGGAGGGGTTTCACCACAAAATCAGTCATACAGCACCCCCTGATGGTCTGTTTGTGAAAAGGAATAGATTTCTCATGTAAAAGGGGTATCAGCTACTGATTGGAATAAAGTTCAATTTTTGGTCGGAGTTCCTCTTTAAAGAGAATCTGTACTCTAATATTCTTACAATAAAAAGCATACCATTCTATTCATTATTTTCTCCTGTGCCCCTCTGTGCTGTTTCTGCCACTCTCTGCTGCAATCCTGGCTTGTAATTAACAGTTTTAGGCAGTGTTTACAAACAAACTAACCAGCTTCTAATAGGCTCAGCTAAGCATAGTGTATGAGTCATTCAGAGTATGCAGGGGGCCTGCAGAGGGTGTGTATCGCTTCTACCAATCACAAGCAGCCCTGCACATTCCACACATTCAAGCCTTAGCCCGACAAACAGGACAGAGGAAAGATACATTGATTTATTACAGAGACAGTGCAGTTAGGAAAGACTGCAGTAAGCCAGAGCACATTAGAACAGGCATAGGAACTTATAGGATAGAAGAACTAAGGCTGAAAAAATTGTTACAGAGTCTCTTTAAGTATAGGAAGAGAGAAAAAGCACTCTAAAAATGCTATAATAGAGCAATTATTCCAGCGTTTTTTTCAAAAGCTGCTCTTCCAGATCAAAGTGTAGAAGAAGTATAAATTGCTACACAAAAAAGCTCCAAAACTCGCTGGGCATAAATAGAGAATAGCTAGGCACATGCTTGGAATCGCTTTTAAAATCGCTTTAAAAAAATCGCTAATTATTTGCGAATCCGCTAGCGATGTTTGGTGTGCGCTAGCCCTAAGACCAGGTAACACCAATGCAGAAAATGTCTAATAGGGCAGAATTTTGACATTCTTTCTTCTTTCAGGGTGACTCTAGTAGTAGACAAAAGAGGCACAGGGAGACCGGGAGCCCGATCTGGTGTACTATCGACGAGGCACCAGTATATGTGTATAGTAAGAGATATACTCACAAGATTAGGTTGCTATCCATAAGCAACCACTTTACTCGCATGCTTCCGATAATGGGATTGGTCGCAGCTCCAAGGAAAAGATTATGCCACTGGAAGGACTTCCAAGTGTGCACCCCCCTGTGGAGGGGTAAAAAGGACTGGGAAGAGCTAGGAGGCGCCCGTGGATGTGTATCTGTGATTCTTGAGCTGGGTGTAATAGTTCACACAAGGTACTTATAGTCCTACCTTATAGTAGTGCAACTCACATGTACAGTGGTGGTTGAAGTTTCTCAAATTTTATTGGGGCACAAATGACAACGCGTTTCGCGGCCAAGCCGCTTCCTCAGGTCTATGGGTGTGCCTGGGGTATGTTCGTCTCTATCCTGAGCAATCAGGATAGAGACCTTGTGTGAACTATTACACCCAGCTCAAGAATCACAGATACACATCCACGGGCGCCTCCTAGCTCTTCCCAGTCTTTCAGGGTGAGCTCACTTTTGTTGCCAGCAGTTTAGATAGTAATGGCTGTGTGCTGAGTTTGGGCTGGTGCATATGGGAGCGGGTCTGAAGTGTTTTTTACAACGCTTGCAGGGGGAAAACCGCTTGGCTAATGAAAGTGAATGGGCTGGTGCACACCAGAGCGGGTCGTTTTCCAAACGCAAACTCGGGGGTTGCAGCATTTTTTATATTTATGAGACGTTTCTGCCGCAATGTTAAGTATAGGAAAGTGGAAAACCCCTCTGAGAAACGCCAGATCAGAGAGCGGTTTTCCAGGCGTTTTTGTTACAGAAGCTGCTCAGTAACCGCTTTACTGTAACAATATATGAAATCTGCTACACAAACACTCCAATAACGCTAGGCATGTTTAGAATCTCTCTCTACACATGCCTAGAATCGCTCTGAAAATCTGCATCAAAAAACTCTAGCGTTTTGCGGATCTGCTGGAGGTTTTTGGTGTGCACTGGGCCTTATACTGATGGGACAGAAAATGTGTAATGCTACACAGGCTAACTACTTTTCATTGTATCAAAGTATCATATCTTCAGTGTTTTCCCTTGCAAAGATATACTAAAATATTGACAAAACTTTGAGATGTCCTCACTTTTGTGAGACACGGTAGTTAGACATTTAATAAGTGTTTCTCGTTTAACCCAGATCACCATAAAATTGTCTTGGGGGATGGAGATCTGAAGCGCTGCGGCACGGTGGCATAATGGGCCTTAGCTGCATGGAGTTTGCATGCGCTCCCTGTGTCGGTGTGGGTTTCCTCCAGGCATTACAGTTTCCTCCAACATCCCAAAAACATACAGATAAGCTCATTGGCTTCCCTCTAAATTGGCCATAGACTATGGGGCTTGATTCACTAAACAATGATAACTCAATTTATCACACCTTATCAAACATTGCACCTTATAAAAAGATATCACACCTTATGAAAAGATATCACACCTTATCAAAGTTAACACGCCTTATTAGAGTAACATAGAGAGCCCTACGCACTTATGCCTGCTAATTGGCAATGGCACTCGTCCTGCCCTGAGGCCCTGCGGGTTCGTAGCTCTCGCTATACTACTCTGATAAGGCGTGTTAACCAGGGCTGGCCCTAGACATTTTGCCGCCTGAGGCAAATTTAGAAAAAAAAAACCCTCCCTCGCCTGGGTCCCTCGATCTGCGCTCCCCTTCAGCTGTAAATAGGAAGCAGCCGAAGCCCGATAGTAAGAGGCACGGGCGGGGAGGACTTTTCCGCGTTCCAACGTGCGCTCCACTGACGTCACTTCCTGCATTGCCGCCCACTGTATTGTAAGTGGACGGCAATGCAGGAAGTGACGTCAGTGGAGCGCACGCTGGAACGCGGACGGCTATGCAGGAAGTGACGTCAGTGGAGTGCACGCTGGAACGCGGACGGCGATGCAGAAAGTGACGTCAGTGGAGCGCATGCTGGAACGCGGAAAAGGTGAGTCCTCCCCGCCCGTGCCTCTTACTATCGGGCTTCAGCTGCTTCCTATTTACAGCTGGAGGGGAGCGCAGATCGGGGGACCCAGGCGAGGGATGGAGGGGTCCGACCCCCCTCCCTGCCGCTAGGCCCAATACCCCCGTCCTGTCTACTACCCCTCCGGCTCGACGGCCGGCCCCCCGCACCCACGGACGGGCGGGTGCCGCCCCTAGAAGTTTGCCGCCTGAGGCAAAAGTTTCACCCCGCCTCATGAGCGGGCCGGCCCTGGTGTTAACTTTGATAAGGTGTGATAACTTTAATAAGGTGTGATATCTTTTCATCATAAGGTGTGATATTTGATTTATCCCGGTTTAGTGAATCAAGCCCCATGATACATGCACTACACAATACATCCATAGACATAGGACTAAAGTAGGGATTAGATTGTGAGCCCCTCTGAGGGGCATTTAAGTGACAAGACTATATATACTCTGTACAGCGCTGAGGAAGATGTCGGTGCTATATAAATACTAAATAATAATAACAGATGACATTGCTTGGAGCTGCTAAGGCTTGTGAGTAGCTGATGTGGACATCGTACAGACATGCAGGAAACCAACACGTTGGGAAAACCAGTGATGCAAGCCAGTTATTTGGCAGAAGTTCAGTGACTTCCTTACACAGAATAAACAGACCTTATTTCTGGACGGATTGGATCATTTTGCAATTGATGGGTGACAATGCCAAAGTGGATTATCAAAGTCTGATCCCTTCTGTCTACTGATAGAACATCTGGGCTGGGAGGTCTCCTGCCTCTTCCACTTCTTTCCTCCTAGGTATGGGCCGGCATGATGAGCTGATTCAGGTTTGCAATGTCATAGAAATCATTATGGGGGCATTCAGACACTGCCTGCACATTGCAATGCTAACTTATGCTAGGTACACACCATACAATTTTCTGTTAAGGGGCCCATACACTGGTCGATTTCAGCCATCGATTGATCAATCAGAAATTGATTCTATCAAATCAGCAAATTGATCGATTTGAAGCCAATTACAATCAATTTCGATTGATTTTATCTAATCTAGGTCGATCTGCTGCGATTTTCAATAGATTTCCAATGTATTTAATTCTGAAATCTATTGGAAATTCTGTTGCTAGTGTGTGGCACAAATCAGATTCCTGTCAGATTCGACTTGACAGGCATCTGACAGAAATCTATCTGATTGTCGAATCTGCTGCAAATCTATAAGTGTATGGCCACCTTTATGCTGTGAATACACGCTCAATTCTGAGCCATTCAATAGATAATTTCCGACACGTCCGATCTCCCGCCCGATCGTTTCCGTGCTCGATTCTGCATGGAGGACAATGCAAAAAGATAAGAAAAACGAGAGGAAGATGAGAGAATCGCCTGTGGAATCGAGCAGGGAATCGATCGAGCAGAAGAATGGCGCCGTGTATGCCAAGCTAGATTTTGTTGGAAATTCTCTATCTAACCATCTATCTGCCGAGCAATTAGGCATTGTTCTACTCAGCAGGAGATAACCAGAAGACAATGCACCAGAGATAGTGACCAGTCTCTACCAGTACTTTACAGAAAATAATCTAATTACAGAAAATCTAACAGAAAAATCAGAAAATTGTATGGTGTGTACTAGGCATTATGCTGGGCATACACGGCTCGACGCTACCTTATCAATCGAGCCGCTGATGGCTCAATTGATAAAATCCAATGTGTCCGATCACCGCGGGGATCGATTCCGCGCTCGATACCCGCGGGCGAACAATAGGGGCGAATGGAGTGGAAGATAAGAGCACCGGTGGGGAGGAGTGGGAATCGATTTGGGTGCACACGCGGACGAGCAGGGACGCGGCGGGAGTCAATCCGGCGGGTAATCGGCCTCCGGATCGACCCGTGTATGCCCAGCATTAGGTCTGCATGAAGCTAAAAGCCACACTCCAGATCCAGAGCTAACTGTATACTCTAGCAGATTAGTAAACTGAGCGTTCAGATGTTACCTTTTGTGTGAAGTGAGATTTATGCAAATAAAAAATCCAGTTTTAAAAAATGAGACCATGTGACCTGTAGCCAAAGGCAAACCTAGGCAGTTGCCTAGGGCCTGCAGAGAGTCTAGGGGCCTAGCGGATGCTAGCTCCCACCAAAATCTTGCTAAAAAGGCCAGGTGATCAAAACTGGGCAAAAAACTGGAATCTTACCTAAGGCCCCATTTCTTAAAGGATCGCTATCTCAAAAACTGCAACATTTGAAATACATGTAAAAACATACAAATAAGAAGCACTGTACATTTCTTCCAGAGTCTTCCAGAGTAAAATGAGCCATAAATTAGTTTTCTCCTATGTTGCTGTCACTTGAAGTATGTAGTAAAAGTCTGACAGAACTGACAGGTTTTGGACTAGCCCATCTCCTCATGGGTGATTCTAACGGTTTTATTTATTTTCAAAAGCACTTAGTGAATGACAGTTGCACCATCCAACTGAGTGTGCAATGGGCAGGGAGGCTGGCCAGCATCTTTGTATACATGCTTTTCAGGGAATGTCTTTATAAAGAATAAAGGCCGTACTAAGAATCCCTCATGAAGAGATGGACTAGTCAAAACCTGTCGGTAATGTCAGATTTCTACTACTTACTGTAAGTGACAGCAACATAGGAGAAAAGTAATTTATGCCTCATTTTACTCTGGAAGAAACCTACTTCTTATTTGTCTATGTTTACATGTATTTTAAACTTTACAATTTTTCACGATAGTGGTTCTTTAAAGAGAACCCGAGGTGGGGTTATATTATGCTAGTGGGGCACAGAGGCTGGTTGTGCACACTAACACCAGCCTCTGCTGCCCCATGGTGTGCCTCCAGGACCCCCCTGTGTGCCGCTATACCCCCCGCAGTGCTGGCATAACACAGCGTGTCGTCAGCACAATGTTTACCTAGCGCCGCTCCCCCGCCTCCTCCGTATCGGCGCTACCTGCCTGTGTCCCTTCCCTCCCGCTGATTGGAGAGAAGTGATGCGGGCGGGTAGCGGCGATACGGAGGAGGCGGGGGAGCGGCGCTAACAGACACCGCATAGGTAAACGTTCTGCTGGCGACACGCTGTGTGTCGCCAGCACTGCGGGGGGTATAGCGGCACCCAGGGGGGTCCTGGAGGCACACCATGGGGAACAGAGGCTGGTGTTAGTGTGCGCAACCAGCCTCTGTGCCCCACTAACATAAGTAAATCCCACCTCGGGTTCTCTTTAAGTGTACATTTAAAAGCACCACATAGTAATTTGGGATGTGAGATTTTGCGGATAGTAGCGCATCCGTAATGTTATTGATATTCTACTGCTGGTCTGTCTTATCCTCACACTAACCTCCGCACACCTACAGAGCCGGGACAAGGTCCTCCAGCACCCAAGGCTGAGACACCAAAGTGCGCCCCTCCATCCCTGCCACCCCAGGCATCAAACACTGATTGCTATTAGACTAAGAGGGCCACAGGGCCCACAACCTCCCCAACACCTTAATATCTAGTTATCTGGCTTGCAGTCACTGCCATGTATCCCCTTTTCTTATTTCTTTCTGCTTAAAACACAATTAGGAATGACAGCTGAATGAATTGTGCACCCCCTCCTACACTGCGCCCTGAGGCTGGAGCCTCTCCGGCCTATGCCTCGGCCCGGCCCTGTCTGCCAGACTGAAAAATGCATGCCCTGCATCCAAGACAAGTGCTAACATTTATTAAACTAGGAGGTACTTTAGCAGAACTTCTGCGCCTGCGCAGTACAGCCCGGAGGACGTCCGATGACGTCAGCGCGCACAAGTGACACGCAACTTGGAGCGCAGAAGCAGCCCGACCTGGCAGCCGGCCTGGCCAGGTCGGGCTCGCCACCGGAGACCACCGGGAGCCTGCGGAGCGGCGGCGAGGGCACCTCCTGCCTGCCACGGGCTGGAGGAAGCCCCAGGTAAGTGGATTTGGATTTCTATTTTTTACAGCTCCTGCGTGAACCTTCCCTTTAAGGAGCAGAGGGTGCTGGTCCAGTAAACCGCGCTTCCTGACGAATCGCCGCAATAATCCGCCGCTCCTGACGAGCACGTCGCTCTGTCCCCACCGCAGGCTGCTCTCTCTGCCGTCGCTATGACGGCAGAGCACTGTGAGCCGGGCAGGAGCCGCTTTCATTGGCTCCTGACCCTGTCACTCAATGTAAGCTAATAAGAGCGGCTTACAGGAATGACAGGGCCAGGGGCCAATGAAAACTGCTCCTGCCCGGCTCACAGTGCTCTGCCGTCATAGAGGCGGCAGGGCAGCAGATTTCCGCACAGACCGAGCGGGGAAAGCAGCGGAGACGGGCAGGGGCGCGCGATCAATGGGACGTCGAGTTTACGTCCGGTCAGAACCGCAGCGCCCCCTGCCCGCCGTAGATTTATACTGCGGCGGTCCGCAATAGGTTAAAGTCTGAAACACCTGATCTGCTGCATGCTTATTCAGGGGCTATGGCTAATAGCATTAGAGGCAGAGGATCAGCAGCGCTGCCAGGTAACTGGTATTGCTTAAAAGGAAATAAACATGGCAGCCTCCATATACCTCTCACTATAGTTCTCCTTTAACGTCTCTTCATGTAAAGAACCCCTTACTACAGCCTTTCTCAACCTTTTTACCCCGGAGGAACCCTGTAAATAACTTTTAGATCTCAAGGAACCCCTGTAAACAATTTTTTTTCAATCCCGAGGAACCTCTGCACTTATTTTTAAGGAGGCGTGGTCTTTAAAAGCTGGTGTGGCTGTTTATTTCACTACCCCGTATTACACTGCTACTCATTATAATGTCTCCCACTTTAGCCTCCATGACGTAGCTCCTACGTCCAAATATGCATGCTGGATGTAGGAGCTACGTCCATGAGAAAACTGAGCCGCCGGGGTTCGGAGAGCCGGAACCGCTGGGGTGCGTGGGCCACCCGTTAGCCCGGAGATCAATGAATGGGAAAGCAGTTCCCATTTATTGATCTAAGTCCCTTAGAACGATCACTGGCTTCTATGGAGAAGCTACGATTGTTCTGTTACACATCCCCTCTTCACTTCCTGTAAGTAGCTTACAGGAAGCCAAAAAAAAATAAAAAATTTGTACAGAGGCCATCTTGTGGCCAAATAGTAAAACTACATCTACATAAATTTTTATTAAAATGAATAGACATTTTTACATTTAAAATTAACTGTTTACCTCCCACACACCCAAAAATATTTAAATAACATTTTTAATCAGAAAAAAACATTTACAATAAAAAAAACATAAATAGTTACCTAAGGGTCTGAACTTTTATAATATGCATGTGAAGTGGGTATATTACTGTTATTTTTTTAATTATAAACTTGTAAATAGTGATGGACGCAAAACTGAAAAAAATGCACCTTTATTTCCAAATAAAATATTGGCGCCATACAAAGTGATAGGGACGAAATTGAAATGGTGTAATAACCGAGACAAATAGGCAAATAAAATACATGCGTTTTACTTATGGTAGCATGTATTATTTTAAAGCTATAACGGCAGAAAAGTGACAAATCATCAATTTTTTTTGCATTTTCTCTTAATATTCCCATTAAAATGGATTTAGAAAAAAAAATATTTCTTAGCAAAATGTACCACCCAAAGAAAGCCTGATTGGTGGCGGAAAAAACAAGATATTGATTACTTCATTGTGATAATGTTATTGGTGAATGAATGGGAGGTGAAAATTGCTCAGATGCATAAGGTGAAAAAACACTAAAGGCTGAAGTGGTTAACCAAGCGTTTTTTTATAAATGTGCTCATTATTACTCTGACCCCCAATTTAGTGCTTTTTTTTTAACAGTACCTCTTATTATAATGTGGCCTATTATACTTTGCCCACGATGGGGGAAAATGCCAGGAAACAGGGCTGTTTCTTGGGCAGTGTGGGCAGGGCGACCGCCCTAGGCGCAGACCGGCAAGTAGAAGGGGGCGCAGGCAGAAGGACATAACCGCTAGGGAGCTGGTGATGCGCGGTGCAGTCAAATGGAAGAGTAAGATTACCAGCGCAATCACCTTCCTTGACTCCTCCTGGGCTGCCTGCGTCAGATGTCAATTTATCATCACCTCACCTCCGCGTGATGACACCTGGTGTCCTGTAGCGGTACTGCGGGCTGTCACCACCATGTGATGACACTTGAAATCCTGTAGCGGTACTGCAGGCTGTCACCACTGCGTGATGACACCTGATGTCCTGTAGCGGTACTGCAGACTGTCACCACCACATGATGACACCTGATGTCCTGTAGTGGTACTGCAGGCTGTCATCACCGCGTGATGACACCTGATGTCCTGTAGTGGTACTGCAGGCTGTCACCACCGCGTGATGACACCTGATGTCCTGTAGCGGTACTGCAGGCTGTCACCACTGCGTGATGACACCTGATGTCCTGTAGTGGTACTGCAGGCTGTCACCACCGCGTGATGACACCTGATGTCCTGTAGCGGTACTGCAGGCTGTCACCACTGCGTGATGACACCTGATGTCCTGTAGTGGTACTGCAGGCTGTCATCACCGCGTGATGACACCTGATGTCCTGTAGTGGTACTGCAGGCTGTCACCACCGCGTGATGACACCTGATGTCCTGTAGTGGTACTGCAGGCTGTTGCCACCGCAAGATGACAGCTGGTGTCCTGTAGCGGTACTGCAGGCTGTCACCACCGCGTGATGACACCTGATGTCCTGTAGCGGTACTGCAGGCTGTCAGTGTGCGGCGCCCATAGAGGAGTCGGCAGATCTACTTGTGACCTGTGGCTGTGTGACTGTCCCTAAAGAGTAAGAGTATGCGAGACCGTGGGGGGGGCACAATTTTTACACCCTTGTCCTGGGTGCAGTTTGTCAGGAACCAGCCCCGCGGCACGCCTGCAGATACGGTTCCCGACTGGGGGTTAGATTAGATCGCGAGGGGAGCAGCCTTATTCAAGCTAACACAAGGCTGTCACCCCTCAAAAACACTTCTTACTGCCACCACTAGCTGCTGCTAGACATTTCAACAATTCCCACTCTGCTGTCGAGTGGCCTGCATGCAGTCCGCGTTTTCATATTTGGGTCAGCTTTGCGCTTTAGGCCTAATACGGAACGCCACACACACTACAATCACACAGTAGCAAGGCACAATCCCAGTGGTACAATCAGGCACTGAACTTGTAACGTAAATTACACTGCAATCTCTCTAGGCTATGAGCTGGTTTAGTACATCAGAAGTCAAGCTTATTAAACAAATATTTAATAATCCAGGAAAAAGTGGAACAGTGCAGAAAGTAATATATACAAAAGATTTACAAAAACAAAGTAAAAATTACAAAGAAACAAAGATACACACCAGGATATTTGTGTAATGGATTGCGGAGACGCCGCCGTGCAGTCTGACAGCGAGGCGGCTGGTTCCGCGTTCAGACCGGCGGTTTCTCCGCAGCAGCATGCGTCTGGTGTGTCTGAGCCTAGTAGTGCACACAGATGGAGAGCTACGCGCGCGCGCGCTAACAGGCAGGCCCTTTATGCCAGTAGGAGAGAGATCAGCTGATCAGGACGATCAGCTGATCCCAGCGCAGTAGGTGATTGGCTGAATGGGACTGGGCGGCGCTGAGGAGCGCTCTGCTATATATACTTCTTGCTTGTCAGTTGCTGGTTGTCTGCCGTTGTGAATGGTTATGTGTTAGCACTCAGACCATAGTCAGATCTCATAGTGTGTTATAACCAGGTGGACCTGGGAATTCACACTTAGCCAGATTACTGTGTTATTACTGTGTTATACTTTAGACCAGTTCCAGGGTGTTGAGACCACGGACCTCACACCCAAACTTAGGGATACTGTGTTATTACTGTGTTATACTTTACACCAGTTCCAGGGTGTTGAGACCACGGACCTCACACTCTAGACTAGGCCTCTGCTTGATATCTGTTATGACCTATTGCTCTCTTGACCCTTCTTCTGCTCTCTGATTCGGTACCTACGCATATCTGATTACCTGTTGCCAACCCTGCCTGTCCCTGGTTACCGAATTAGCCTTCTGTCCCTGTACCTTATCTGCTCGTGTGTTGCCGACCCGGCCTGGCCGACCCTTCTACCTGTGACACCCCCCCCCCCCCCGGTGGGGTGTCCAGTAGCTGCAGGGACTCCCTGTCCCTCAGAGGGACCTCTCTGCAATCCCGTCAGGGACTCTATATCATAGGAGTCCTTTGACTGCAGTAGAGTCTGACTCCCAGCAGTTCAGGGAATCACTGGCTCTCTGGTTATCTCCAACCCTAACTAGGAGATACTCGTTATACGGTCTAGGGTCACCTGCTCCTCAGGTGGTCCAGGCTCATATACTGTTGCACCAAACACTTACACTTTATCCGGTGTCCAGAAGTTAGTTATACTTGTATTATTGGTGATTCTGCAGATCATCAATAATCAGGTATATAAATGTATTCTTGGTGATACTGCAGATCACCAATAATCAGATTCTCTCTGTGTGCTGACACCGATCGTTACAATTTGCTTACCAAAATAAACGGGAATCAAGATAGAAGAACCTTGAACTTGGTTTTGTGGACGGACACAGTTCTGATTGGATCAGGAGTCCACCTAGCTCAGCTACCGTCATGAGCGGACTGATTTTAGGTATCTGCCCCTGCTTTTTATGCTGGGAGATATGCCTTGAGGCTGCAAGCCCGTTTGGAAGGGGGGAACTAGTTTTAATTACATTTCCAGACATTTCCCATCTCCCCATAGATCTAATTTTCACAGGTAAAATTGTATTTTAACACACACATCAAAAGACTTCTGGGTAAGGGCTTCCTGGCTGGCCTAGAGTTCTTTAACATTCCAGCAGGCTGTTGTATGTAAATTCCTGGCTCCTGTCCTGGTTTGATCTGTATCAAAGCACACTGCAGCCAGTCCAGGTGTGAATTCTGGACAATGGCTGGCTAATAATCTAATTACCCGTTTTCTTGTTATAAGCACTCTAGACTTCCCCTACTACAAGTTACAGGTGACAATCGCTCCACAGCAAAATACACATCTGAGACAGTATTTCATAGCAGACCAAAAGTAAGGACATGGCTGGCTATTGGCCTATTTAGCCATTTCCTTGCTGGAGGCTAGCAAACCAATTTAGCATGTCCTGCTTCTACTATTCACAAGAGTTCACCTTTAGATGCAAATGTACTATTTCCAGGCGACAACTATGTCATAGCCCTACACATGTGAGGTAGACAAAAAAGATGGAGGCTACCTTAGATACTAATCAAAATGTCCACCATGTTCTGCATATTACCGTACATATATCATCACACAATTTAGTCTAGAAACTGCCCTGCCAGGGAACCCCTGCAGAGTACTCATGGAACCCTCTTTTAGAAAGTCTGGCTTACTAAGTAGATGTTAAAAATCATTGTTCCTCTGTATGAAGATCATGTCCCCTTTTGCATTGTACAAGCCTAGGGATGAAAAGCTCATCCAGGCCTAGGGCCTGGAGAGAGTCTAGGGGGATGCAAGCTCCCACCAAATCTAACTAAAAAAGCCAGGTGACCATCAGTGGTGGGCATAAAATACTATCTTTACAAGGGCCCCATTTTATCCATTTCTGCAGAGGCGCTGAGTGTCGTTTGTTTTGCTAGATGCTGTAACTCATTTTTCTATTGCCTGAGGAAGCGGGCGCTGACCCGTGAAACGCGTTGCTTTGTTTTATCTGGAGTTCGTTAATAAATAGACTGAATGTACAGTCGTGTTGTGTCTGCTTGGAGGAGGTAAGTCCACCACTGATTCCTCTAATTACCAAGTTTTGGCTTTTAAGCTCCTTTAAAACCCCTTTTATCCTTTTGGCGCCTCTGTTCTCTCTTATATAATTTCTGATAAGGGTGCATTCTCACTGCAAGTATAAGCATTGCATAATTCTGCATGGCATCTCACTGGCCATACAATGTTATGGGCCTGTTTACAGCTCTTTGTTATTCCAACTTGCTGTATACAGACATGAAATGAATGTTTTAATGCGCACAGTGTTCACTGCAGTTCACACACATTATAACTTGCATTATGCAATGCTCCCAGTAGGAAACCACCTTAAAGGATACCCGAAGTGACATGTGACATGATAAGATAGACATGGGTATGTACAGTGCCTACCACACTAATAACTAGGCTGTCTTCCTTTTTTTTCTTTCTCTGCCTGAATGAGTTAAATATCAGGTATGTAAGTTGCTGACTCAGTCCTGACTCAGACAGGAAGTGACTACAGTGTGACCCTCACTGATAAGAAATTCCAACTATAAAACACTTTCCTAGCAGAAAATGGCTTCCTAGCAGAAAATGGCTTGCAAGCTACTCCCCAGGGCCAGAGTTTCCCGTCCACGTCCAACACATTCTATGTGAAGAAAAAAAAAATGTAACAAATACCTAATTTATCCTTTTACTGATAACAGTCATTCTAATTGTAATGCTGCTTATTTAGTTGATTTAGTACATATATATATTCAGATGCACTGCAACACTGAGCCTTGGCAGTGTTGCTTTCACTTTATCTCACTTCTAAATCAGTTGGGACTGCATAAAGATAATGGTTTTTAGTCATCTGATGCTTCTCTCCTCATCATGCTTTATCTCATGTGTTCTGTAAAACACCATCTTAGAGTAAGGCCTCGTTTACATTGGGTGCGTTTAAAGTGGATCCGAGATTGCATAATTGTGTTCCTTTCATATAGGTTATAGGGCATTCCTCAAGCCAAATACTTTTTTGTTTTGTTTTAATACTCTAATTCCCTATAAACTAAACAAGCCTCGCCCACAGCTCCTTTTGTGCCTTGGCACTGTAGCAAGGGCTTATGGGAGCTCAGTCTGGCCAGCAGTAGGAGGAGGAGGTTACTAGCCATTGATTTCAGAGGCAGAGGGGAGGAGGGGAGGGGACTGAATTTACACACAGGCAAGCTTATAGCATCTCCAGCCCTTAGCCTGTGACAATGTGACAAACAGAACATGGCTGCTCTCATTGTATCACAGAAATAAATAATCATAAACCTTTGAAGCTGTTTGCAGCTAGATGTGCTGAGTAAACTACCTAAACTTTAGATAAGATATATAGACAAGTTACTTGTTATAGTTAGTTTTTCATCTCGGATCCACTTTAAGGGCTAATTTAAAGTGAACCTCCAGACTAAAAATCTACTCAGCAGCACTGAAAAGGCTTGGTGTTTCTTTAAGAGTTTCACAGCATCAGAACTTTGTTTTTCTTACCAAAGCATAATTTCATTTTTAGCTGCATTTTTAGCTAAGCTCCACCCATCAAAGAAAAAAAGCACGGGCTTTTTTTCCCTTATGCTGTGCAGAGCATGATGGGATTTCCTATGTTGTTGTTCACGTTGCCTAGCAGCTGGGAGGGGTGATCAGGACACAGAACAGTTGGAACTGTGTCTCATGCTTCCTGTCACCTCCTTTCAACCAAAAAGATGGCTGCCCTCATGAAATCACAAACATTTGCCTGTTCTTTTAAAACAGTGTGGGTAAGAGATTATATTACCTATCTATTTTAATTAACATAACTAATGTAACTGAATGACAGTATGTTTGTTTAGGCTGAAGTTCCTCTTTAAGGGCTAGTTTCCATATGCTTGCTTTTAGCCACATTTATGGAAACGCGATCGCATAGACGGCACTCTATGATGTTTCCATACCTGCGTTGTGATCCGGCACTGCATGGTTGCGTGCATTTTGGGGTCATTGCGCCCGTGATCCCATTTATTATAATGGATGGTATTGCAAGCGCCGCCCTCTGGGGAATCACTAGCAACGCAAGGCTGCGCTGATGCTTAGCTCTTGTGTTATTATTATTTATTGTATTTATAAAGCGCCAACATATTACGCAGCGCTGGACAATAAATATATACAATGATACAAGGATGACAGGCATTGGGCTTGATTCACAAAGCGGTGCTAACTGTTAGCACGCCTGTGAAAACCCCCTTAGCACGTCTAAACAAGCTTTTTGCGCATAAAACTTTACGCGTGCAAAACTTTATGCGCGTAAAACTTTACGCGCGTACTGCACAGAGCGCAGGGCGCTCCGGGCGAAGTGCCCATTAAAGCCTATGGGACTTAGCGCGCGTAAAACTTTGCGCGCGAAAAGTTAGCGCGCGATCTGATTGTCTAACCTACTTAGCACCCTGGTTAGCACGTCTAAAGACTTTAGACGTGCTAAGTAGGTTAGCACCGCTTTGTGAATCAAGCCCATAGGGTTATACAACATAGAACAAAGTTATACAATGCAAATTGTACAAAATACATGATCTTGTGATATGGGCTGGTTAGGAAGGTCCAGCAATACAAAGGCTGTTGCATATGAAAAAAAACGTTGATGTATATTTCATAACTCGCTTCAGTGTGTTGCGTTCCGCTTTTTTTAAGCAGACCCATGCGTTTACATGCGCTTGAACACATTTTTTTTCAGCATGTTTTGCTTATTTCATGTAGCAGGTGTCAATAAATAAACTCTTGCTTAGCTGAGCTACAGGCATGGATGAATGATAACTGGTTGAAACTGAATGCTGAAAAAACTGAGGTCCTGTTTGTCCAAAGCCAGTGCCTGCCATCAAAACAGCTCTATCCTAAAGCAACACCAATCAGGATTGGGAATTCAGACATAAACCGCTCCAACCTTGTGCGCAGTTACTAATCGATGGGGAATTGAGTTTCAGAAACCAAATTTCATCTGTAGTCAAATCTTCCTACTTTCATCTGAAGAACATTGCAAAGATTAAACATCTGATTCCCCCAGAGGATCTTCCAACCCTAGTCCACGCCTTCATCACATCACGGCTGGATTACTGCAATGCCCTTTATGCTGGCCTCCCCAAAAAGGACCTGCGTCGCCTGCAATTAGTCGAGAATGCTGCTGCCAGATTGCTAACAAACCAGCCTCGCTACTGTCACATTACACCGATCAGTGGCGTAGCTATGGAGCAGTGGGCCCCGATGCAAGTTTTACATGGGGCCCCCCAAGCACTCTATATATAATAATTGATACAGCGCACCAAAACCTGCCAAGGGCAACTACAGTGTCAGAGGTGCAAGAAGGGTATGGGGAACAGTTTGTTAGTGATTACCACTATTCAAAGTATCTATAGAAGTGATTATTATGAGCACAGGACCAATAGAGAGCTAATACTGCAGTAGAGGGAGGGTCCTTCGGGGCCCCTCTGGCCCAAGGGCCCCGATGCGGTCGCTACCTCTGCAACCCCTATTGCTAAGCCCCTGACACCGATCCTTCGCTCACTGCACTGGCTACCAGTAGAATGGAGAATACTCTTCAAGATTGGACTGCTGACATTCAAATCCCTGCACAATCTGGGCCCTGGATACATGAAGGACTTGCTGAAGCTGCACCGCACCTCTCACAACCTCAGATCAGCAAGTTCTATAAACTTGGTCACTCCCAGAGTGCACCTCAAAACCTTTGGAGATAGAGCCTTCTGTCATGCTGCCCCTACTCTTTGGAACTCCCTACCATGCGCAGTAAAGACAGTCTCTTCCCTGAAGCTATTCAAATCCAGACTGAAAAGCCACCTGTTTAGCCTGGCATTTCCGGACTTGTTGGGCTCGATTCACAAAGCGGTGATAACCCAGTTAAAGACTTTAGGCATGATAACCATTTTTATCATGCCTAAACTCAGTTTAGGCATGATGGGCTCGATTCACAAAGCGGTGCTAACAGTTAGCACGCTGGTGAAAAGCACTTTATCATGCCTAAACTCAGTTTAGGCATGATAAGTTTAGGTGTGATAAGTTTAGGTGTGATAAGTTTAGGCATGATGGGCTCGATTCACAAAGCGGTGCTAACCCAGTTAGAGACTTTAGGCATGATAACCATTGCACCACTCTGGTGAAAAGCCAGTTTAGGTGTGATAAGTTTAGGCATGATAAGTTTAGGTGTGATAAGTTTAGGCATGCTAAGTTTAGATAAGTTTAGATCGCTTGCAAAGTCCCGCACGCAAAGCAGCACCATTAAACTTTATACGAAGTGCACCAGTCTTTGCTAGCGCAAAACTTTTGATCAGCTGTGCACTGCGGTGCTAACGCAGTTGGCGCTTAAACTTATCATGCCTAAACTTATCACACCTAAACTTATCATGCCTAAACTTATCACACCTAAACTTATCACACCTAAACTTATCATGCCTAAACTGAGTTTAGGCATGATAAAGGGCTTTTCACCACGGTGCTAACTGTTAGCACCGCTTTGTGAATCAGGCCCGATAAGTTTAGGTGTGATAAGTTTAGGCATGATGGGCTCGATTCACAAAGCGGTGCTAACCCAGTTAGCACGCCTAAAAGACTTTAGGCATGATAACCATTGCACCATGCTGGTGAAAAGCCAGTTTAGGCGTGATAAGTTTAGGCATGCTAAGTTTAGATAAGTTTAGATCGCACACAAAGTCCCGCACGCAAAGCAGCGCCATTAAACTTTATACAAAGTGCACCAGTCTTTGCTAGCGTAAAGCTTTTGATCAGCTGTGCACTGCGGTGCTAACGCAGTTGCCGCTTAAACTTATCATGCCTAAACTTATCACACCTAAACTTATCATGCCTAAACTTATCACACCTAAACTTATAACACCTAAACTTATCATGCCTAAACTGAGTTTAGGCATGATAAAGGGCTTTTCACCAGCGTGCTAACTGTTAGCACCGCTTTGTGAATCAAGCCCGATAAGTTTAAGCGGCAACTGCGTTAGCACCGCAGTGCACAGCTGATCAAAAGCTTTACGCTAGCAAAGACTGGTGCACTTTGTATAAAGTTTAATGGCGCTGCTTTGCGTGCAGGACTTTGCAAGCGATCTAAACTTATCTAAACTTATCATGCCTAAACTTATCACACCTAAACTTATCATGCCTAAACTTATCACGCCTAAACTGGCTTTTCACCAGCATGGTGCAATGGTTATCATGCCTAAAGTCTTTTAGGCGTGCTAACTGGGTTAGCACCGCTTTGTGAATCGAGCCCCTAAACTCACTTTAGGCATGATAAGAAGAAACTCGCGCGAAGTTACCGCGCGTACGCACCCGACGCTTCGCGCGAAGCTCCCATTAAACCCGTACGCGCGTTAACTTCGCGCGAAGAGCAGGAAAAAGCGGTGATAACTCAGTGGTGAAAAGGTCATCACGCCTAAAGTCTTTTAGGCGTGATAACTGGGTTATCACCGCTTTGTGAATCGAGCCCCTAAACTTATCATGCCTAAACTTATCATGCCTAAACTTATCACACCTAAACTTATCACACCTAAACTTATCATGCCTAAAAACTTATCACACCTAGGGCTTGATTCACAAAGCGGTGCTAACAGTTAGCACGCTGGTGAAAAGCCCTTTATCATGCCTAAACTCAGTTTAGGCATGATAAGTTTAGGTGTGATAAGTTTAGGTGTGATAACGTTAGGCATGATAAGTTTAGGTGTGATAAGTTTAGGCATGATAAGTTTAAGCGACAACTGCGTTAGCACCGCAGTGCACAGCTGATCAAAAGTTTTACGCTAGCAAAGTCTGGTGTACTTCGTATAAAGTTTAATGGCGCTGCTTTGCGTGCGGGACTTTGCAAGCGATCTAAACGTATCTAAACTTAGCATGCCTAAACTTATCACACCTAAACTTATCATGCCTAAACTTATCACACCTAAACTGGCTTTTCACCAGAGTGGTGCAATGGTTATCATGCCTAAAGTCTCTAACTGGGTTAGCACCGCTTTGTGAATCGAGCCCCTAGGGCTCGATTTACCAAGCGGTGCAAAGTGTTAGCACCGTGGTGAAAAGGCCCTCTTCACGCCTAAAGTCACTTTAGGCATGATAAGAAGGGCTTCGCGCGAAGTTTCCGCGCGTAAAGTTTTGCGCGCGCTCCCGCGTGCGTGCGCGCGAAGCGCCCCTCACTTCGCGCGATGCGCCCATTAAACCCTATGGGACTTTGCTAGTGTTGGGCGAACATCTAGATGTTCGGGTTCGGGCCGAACAGGCCGAACATGGCCGCGATGTTCGGGTGTTCGACCCGAACTCCGAACATAATGGAAGTCAATGGGGACCCGAACTTTTGTGGTTTGTAAAGCCTCCTTACATGCTACATACCCCAAATTTGCAGGGTATGTGCACCTTGGGAGTGGGTACAAGAGGAAAAAAAAATTAGCAAAAAGAGCTTATAGTTTTTGAGAAAATCGATTTTAAAGTTTCAAAGGGAAAACTGTCTTTTAAATGCGGGAAATGTCTGTTTTCTTTGCACAGGTAACATGTTTTTTGTCGGCATGCAGTCATAAATGTAATACATATAAGAGGTTCCAGGAAAAGGGACCGGTAACGCTAACCCAGCAGCAGCACACGTGATGGAACAGGAGGAGGGTGGCGCAGGAGGAGAAGAAGGCCACGCTTTGTGAGACACAACAACCCCGGCCTTGCATGAGGGCAAGAAGCGTGCGGATAGCAGGCTTTGTACCGCCATGCAGTCATAAATGTAATAAAGATAAGTGGTTCAATAAACAGGGACCACGCGGCAACGCTAACCCAGCAGCAGCAGACGTGATGGAACAGGAGCAGGCGCAGGAGGAGAAGGCCACGCTTTGTGAGACACAACAACCCAGGCCTTGCATGAGGGCAAGAAGCGTGCGGATAGCAGGCTTTGTACGGCCATGCAGTCATAAATGTAATAAAGATAAGTGGTTCAATAAACAGGGACCACGCGGCAACGCTAACCCAGCAGCAGCAGACGTGATGGAACAGGAGGAGGCGCAGGAGGAGAAGGCCACGCTTTGTGAGACACAACAACCCAGGCCTTGCATGAGGGCAAGAAGCGTGCGGATAGCATGCTTTGTACCGCCATGCAGTCATAAATGTAATAAAGATAAGTGGTTCAATAAACAGGGACCACGCGGCAACGCTAACCCAGCAGCAGCAGACGTGATGGAACAGGAGCAGGCGCAGGAGGAGAAGGCCACGCTTTGTGAGACACAACAACCCAGGCCTTGCATGTGGACAAAAAGCGTGCGGATATAGCAGCAATGCTTTTTGCCGCCATGCAGTCATAAATGTAATACAGATGAGAGGTTCAATAAACAGGGCCCGGAAACGCAACACCATCCCAGATGTTCATTGGTCATGTTACTTGGTTGGGGTCCTGGAGTGTTGCGTAGTCATTTCCAATCCAGGATTGATTCATTTTAATTTGAGTCAGACGGTCTGCATTGTCTGTAGAGAGGCGGATACGCCGATCTGTGACGATGCCTCCGGCAGCACTGAAACAGCGTTCCGACATAACGCTGGCTGCCGGGCAAGCCAGCACCTCTATTGCGTACATTGCCAGTTCGTGCCAGGTGTCTAGCTTCGATACCCAATAGTTGAAGGGTGCAGATGGATGGTTCGACACAGCTACGCCATCTGACATGTAGTCCTTGACCATCTTCTCCAGGCGATCGGTGTTGGAGGTGGATCTGCACGCTTGCTGTTCAGTGGGCTGCGGCTGCATGGGTGTCAGAAAATTTTCCCACTCCAAGGACACTGCCGATACCATTCCCTTTTGGGTACTAGCTGCGGCTTGCGTTGTTTGCTGCCCTCCTGGTCGTCCTGGGTTTGCGGAAGTCAGTCTGTCTGCGTACAACTGGCTAGAGGAGGGGGAGGATGTCAATCTCCTCTCTAAAGTCTCCACAAGGGCCTGCTGGTATTCTTCCATTTTGACCTGTCTGACTCTTTCTTCAAGCAGTTTTGGAACATTGTGTTTGTACCGTGGATCCAGAAGGGTATAAACCCAGTAATTGGTGTTGTCCAGAATGCGCACAATGCGTGGGTCACGTTCAATGCAGTCTAGCATGAATTGAGCCATGTGTGCCAGAGTCCTACCAGAATCCTCATCATCCTCTTGTGAGCGTTGTGATAGTTGTTGTGATGCATCATAGTCGTCACCTTCCTCCTGGTCTGCTTCTGCTGACCATTCGCGTTGAATTGTGGAAGTCCAACGTGCACCGCTCTGGCCCTCGTCAGTGGTGGCATGAAATTCCTGCTCCAACTCCAGCTGTTCCTCCTCCTCTTCTTCGTCATAGCTGCTGGGGCCAGCGTTCCCTGAGGCGGATGGCCTGATGTTGGTACCATCACGCTGATCGTTTTCTCCTTCAGATTCCCCCAGTTGCATCATGACAGCTGTTTCCTTGATTTTTAACATCGACCTCTTCAGTAAACACAGCAGTGGTATGGTAATGCTGACTGAAGAGTTGTCACTGCTCACAAGCAACGTGGATTGCTCAAAATTTTGGAGGACTTGGCAGAGGTCCAACATGTTGGCCCAATCGGATCCACAGAAGCTTGGCAGCTGGCCGGATGCGCCTCGGTACTGCGCCGTCATGTACTGGACCACTGCACTCTTCTGCTCGCAAAAGCGGGCTAGCATGTGCAGCGTAGAATTCCAGCGCGTAGGGACATCACACAGCAAGCGATGGTGGGGGAGATTGAAGCGCTCCTGCATCTTGGCGAGTGCCCCCGAAGCAGTACTGGAATTTCTACAATGTTTGGACACTCGACGCACCTTCAACAGCAGATCGGGCACGCCTGGGTATGTCCTCAGGAACCGCTGAACTACTAGGTTCATCACGTGCGCCAGGCAAGGGATGTGTGTCAGCTTAGCCAACCTTAAAGCGCGAATGAGATTACTCCCATTATCACACACAACCATGCCCGGTTTCAGGTCCAGCGGTGCCAGCCACAAATCCGTCTGTTCCTTTATTCCCCTCCAAATTTCCTCCCCTGTGTGCTGCTTATCCCCAAGGCAGATTAGCTTCAGCAACGCTTGCTGACGCATGCCAACAGCTGTGCTGCACTGCTTCCACGATCCTACTGCTGCTGGGTTAGCGTTTCCGGATGAGGTACAGCTTTGAGATGCGTTGGAGGAGAAGGAGTCAGAGAGGTAGGTGCTGCTGTTATCCAGTGGGAGGGACGGCGGTGCAGCTGTTTGTGGCGTGGGCAACACCCGTGCCGTAGCAGGTGAGGAATCGCTGCCAGGCTCCACAAGGTTCACCCAGTGCGCGGTAAGGGAGATGTATCTACCCTGGCCGAACGCACTCGTCCAGGTGTCAGTGGTGAGGTGAACCTTGCAGGCAACGGCATTCTTCAAGCTTCGGGTTATTTTGCTGACCACGTGCTCATGCAACTCAGGCACTGCAGAGCGTGCAAAGTGGTAGCGGCTGGGAACCACGTAACGTGGGATGGCCACTGACATCATGCCCTTGAAGCTGTTTGTCTCCACCAATCGATATGGCAGCATTTCGCAGGCCAGAAGCTTGGCTATGCTGGCTGTTACTGCCACGGCCCGGGGGTCATTTGCTGGCAATTTCCTCTTGCGCTCAAACATCTCCGACACAGACAACTGAACCGTAGCGCTGCACACGGAAGGGCTGTTGGTTGTTGTGTTTGATGAACACTGGGAGACCTCAAGAGCACTACTCCGGAAAGTGACAGTGTCAGCGTCGTCTGATGTTTGTGAATGTTGTGAACCACGCAATGGCTGGGCTACTGCTGCTGCTGAGGCGGGTCTGGTGAACCCAAGGGAGGCAGTGTTGTTTCTGGTACCCTGTCCTGACGCGTTTGCCCAAAGAGTGGGATGTTTGGATAGCATGTGACGGCTCATGCTGGTGGTGGAGAGGTTGTTAATATTTTTCCCCCTGCTCAGGCGGGTCTTGCACACCTTGCAAATCGCCATGGTAACATCCTCAGTGCAGTCTTCAAAGAAAGCCCAGACTTTGGAGCACCTGCCTCCTTGCTGGCGATTTCTGTTTGCTCCTCTTTTGCCTCTCACTTGAACTTCCACGCTTGTGGTGCCTGAAATTGCGCGCCGCCTACCTTGTGGCACAAGGCGAACTCGTGCAGCAGTGTGTTCTTCAACAGACTCATCTGTGCTGCTGCTACGACGGCGATGTTCTCGTTCACAAACAAAATCTGGGTCTCTGTCCACATTGTCCATACCCTCCTCTTCCATCTCCTCAAACTCGTCATATGTCATTGTGGGCCACCGCCGTGGAGTAGAGCTCCCCACAACAACCTCTGCGCAGCACACTCCAACGTCGTCTTCCAGATCTTGTCGGCCGACCTCCTGCAATTGCAACCCCTCCTGCCCAAATTGCTCTGGGATTTGGGTTTCCGAGTCCTCTTCGGACTCGCCTCGTATTTCAGTGCGCGGTACATTTCCCACAGTTAACGGTTGTGAATCCAGGCACAACATTTCTGGCTGTTCCTCCATTGACCTTTGAAAGGTGGAAGTTTGTTGGGCTGGGAATAGCTCCTGCGAATACCCCATTGTGTCCTGAGGTAATTCATCGGACTGGTTATCTGGCAGTTGTGTGCGTGGTGTCGCTGCCGGTTGTGTCAGCTTTGTGCCCACTGGCTCCTTGTAACTGGCTGAGGACTCGGACCTCGTGCGTGATGTGCTGGTGCTGCTTAACCCACTGCTGGACGCTTGAGAGGTCATCCAAGTAATTATCTGGTCCTGTTCTTTTGGATTTGTGAGGGTTGTTGTCCTGGACAACATGGGTGGTATTGAGTGGGTTTTCTTGGGTGCTCCCCTGTGGCCTGTACGTGAACCGTCAGGGGAAACACCTCTTCCCTTGCCCCTCCCTCTTTCACCGGATTTCTTCCTCATTTCACTTATCCTTACAGTACACGCTGACTGGCAGCAGTACAGTGGCAGTACAGAAATGCTATACAGTACCACTATTCCCAGCAGCGACACAGAGCACAATGCTATACAGTGACGGGTGAGCGGTGTACCACTATTCCCAGCAGACACAGAACAGTGAACAGAATGCTATATAGTGTGGCTGAGCGAGCGGTGTACCACTATTCCCAGCAGACACAGAACAGTGAACAGAATGCTATATAGTGTGGCTGAACGAGCGGTGTACTACTGTTCCCAGCAGACACAGAACAGTACACAGAATGCTATATAGTGTGGCTGAGCGAGCGGTGTACCACTATTCCCAGCAGACACAGAACAGTGAACAGAATGCTATATAGTGTGGCTGAACGAGCGGTGTACTACTGTTCCCAGCAGACACAGAACAGTACACAGAATGCTATATAGTGTGGCTGAACGAGCGGTGTACTACTGTTCCCAGCAGACACAGAACAGTGAACAGAATGCTATATAGTGTGGCTGAGCGAGCGGTGTACCACTATTCCCAGCAGACACAGAACAGTGAACAGAATGCTATATAGTGTGGCTGAACGAGCGGTGTACTACTGTTCCCAGCAGACACAGAACAGTACACAGAATGCTATATAGTGTGGCTGAACGAGCGGTGTACTACTGTTCCCAGCAGACACAGAACAGTACACAGAATGCTATATAGTGTGGCTGAACGAGCGGTGTACCACTGTTCCCAGCAGACACAGAACAGTGAACAGAATGCTATATAGTGTGGCTGAGCGAGCGGTGTACCACTATTCCCAGCAGACACAGAACAGTGAACAGAATGCTATATAGTGTGGCTGAGCGAGCGGTGTACCACTATTCCCAGCAGACACAGAACAGTGAACAGAATGCTATATAGTGTGGATGAGCGAGCGGTGTACCACTATTCCCAGCAGACACAGAACAGTAAACAGAATGCTATATAGTGTGGCTGAGCGAGCGGTGTACCACTATTCCCAGCAGACACAGAACAGTGAACAGAATGCTATATAGTGTGGCTGAGCGAGCGGTGTACCACTATTCCCAGCAGACACAGAACAGTGAACAGAATGCTATATAGTGTGGCTGAGCGAGCGGTGTACCACTATTCCCAGCAGACACAGAACAGTGAACAGAATGCTATATAGTGTGGCTGAGCGAGCGGTGTACCACTATTCCCAGCAGACACAGAACAGTGAACAGAATGCTATATAGTGTGGCTGAGCGAGCGGTGTACCACTATTCCCAGCAGACACAGAACAGTGAACAGAATGCTATATAGTGTGGATGAGCGAGCGGTGTACCACTATTCCCAGCAGACACAGAACAGTAAACAGAATGCTATATAGTGTGGCTGAGCGAGCGGTGTACCACTATTCCCAGCAGACACAGAACAGTGAACAGAATGCTATATAGTGTGGCTGAGCGAGCGGTGTACCACTATTCCCAGCAGACACAGAACAGTGAACAGAATGCTATATAGTGTGGCTGAGCGAGCGGTGTACTACTGTTCCCAGCAGACACAGAACAGTACACAGAATGCTATATAGTGTGGCTGAACGAGCGGTGTACTACTGTTCCCAGCAGACACAGAACAGTACACAGAATGCTATATAGTGTGGCTGAACGAGCGGTGTACCACTATTCCAAGCAGACACAGAACAGTGAACAGAATGCTATATAGTGTGGCTGAGCGAGCGGTGTACCACTATTCCCAGCAGACACAGAGTGGCAGTAAACAGAATGCTATATAGTGTGGCTGAGCGAGGTACACAGAGTGGCAGTAAACAGAATGCTATATAGTGTGGCTGTGCAAGCGGTGTACTACTATTCCCAGCAGACACAGAGTGGCAGTAAACAGAATGCTATATAGTGTGGCTGAGCGAGGTACACAGAGTGGCAGTAAACAGAATGCTGAGCGAGCGGTGTACTACTATTCCCAGCAGCGACACACAATGACTGGGGGGGACCCTGGCTAGCGTGGCTGGAGCGCGAACTACCCTGCCTGCCTACCCAAAGCTAAACCCACAGACAAATGGCGGAGATATGACGTGGTTCGGGTATTTATTTACCCGAACCACGTGACAGTTCGGCCAATCAGAGCGCGTTCGGGTCCGAACCACGTGACCCGTTCGGCCAATCACAGCGCTAGCCGAACGTTCGGGGAACGTTCGGCCATGCGCTCTTAGTTCGGCCATATGGCCGAACGGTTTGGCCGAGCACCGTCAGGTGTTCGGCCGAACTCGAACATCACCCGAACAGGGTGATGTTCTGCAGAACCCGAACAGTGGCGAACACTGTTCGCCCAACACTAGACTTTGCGCGCGCGCCTGTGCGGGTGCGCGCGCAAAACTTTGCGCGCGATAACTTCGCGCGAAGTGCAGCCAAAAACGGTGCTAACTCAGTGGTGAAGAGGTCATCACGCCTAAAGTCCTTTAGGCGTGATAACTGGGTTAGCACCGCTTGGTGAATCGAGCCCCTAAACTTATCATGCCTAAACTTATCACGCCTAAACTTATCATGCCTAAAAACTTATCACACCTAAACTTATCATGCCTAAAAACTTATCACACCTAAACTTATCATGCCTAAACTTATCATGCCTAAACTTATCACGCCTAAACTTATCATGCCTAAACTTATCACACCTAGGCCCATATGCAATTCACTTTTTCTCCTGAGTTTACTCCTTGGTGATATTTTCATAACTTGGCATAAAATGCTTTTTAAGCCACCAGCAAGCAAGAAAATACTCAAGATAATTTTGATAGTACTTTTTCTCCAACTTTTGGGTAGTTTTTCAATTGTAAAATGCTGAAAAATTAGTTTAAAGAGAAGATGAAAATTATCTCCTAGGAGATAACTCAGGTGAAAAAGTTAATTGCATCTGGGTCCTAAACTTATCATGCCTAAACTGAGTTTAGGCGTGATAAAGGGCTTTTTTACCACGGTGCTAACTGTTAGCACCGCTTTGTGAATCAGGCCCATAGAATTCTTCCTCTGTACCACAATTTACCAATCAACCAATTATTGGTCGGAGCCATGCTAATGCGCTTTGAGTCCTACAGGAGAAAAGCGCTTTACAAATGTTATTTGTTGTTGTTGTAAAGATTTGTTTTTGTTTGTAATTAGGGGTAAAAAAAACGCATCTCCAAAGAGCATTGTTGTCCGCTTCTATGCACTTAAAAAGCGCACCCATTCACTTGCATTGCTGTGCGCTTTACAGCGCAATGCACAGCAATGCATGCAACGCCACGTTTCTCAAATGGACAGTAAGGGCTCGATTCACAAAGCGGTGCTAGCCCAGTTAGAGACTTTGGGCTCGATTCACAAAGCGGTGCTAACCCAGTTAGAGACTTTAGGCGTGATAACCATTGCACCACGCTGGTGAAAAGCCAGTTTAGGGGCCTGATTCACAAAGCGGTGCTAACAGTTAGCACGCTGGTGAAAAGCCCTTTATCATGCCTAAACTCAGTTTAGGCATGATAAGTTTAGGTGTGATAAGTTTAGGCATGATAAGTTAAGGTGTGATAAGTTTAGGCATAGGCATGATAACCATTGCACCATGCTGGTGAAAAGCCAGTTTAGGTGTGATAAGTTTAGGTGTGATAAGTTTAGGCATGCTAAGTTTAGATAAGTTTAGATCCCTTGCAAAGTCCCGCACGCAAAGCAGCGCCATTAAACTTTATGCAAAGTGCACCAGTCTTTGCTAGAGTAAAACTTTTGATCAGCTGTGCACTGCGGTGCTAACGCAGTTGGCGCTTAAACTTAGCATGCCTAAACTTATCACACCTAAACTTATCATGCCTAAACTTATCACACCTAAACTTATCACACCTAAACTTATCATGCCTAAACTGAGTTTAGGCATGATAAAGGGCTTTTCACCAGCGTGCTAACTGTTAGCACCGCTTTGTGAATCAGGCCCATAGGGGCTCGATTCACAAAGCGGTGCTAACTCAGTTAGAGACTTTAGGCATGATAACCATTGCACCACGCTGGTGAAAAGCCAGTTTAGGCGTTATAAGTTTAGGTGTGATAAGTTTAGGTGTGATAAGTTTAGGCATGATAAGTTTAGATAAGTTTAGATCGCTTGCAAAGTCCCGCACGCAAAGCAGCACCATTAAACTTTATGCGAAGTGCACCAGACTTTGCTAGCGCAAAACTTTTGATCAGCTGTGCACTGCGGTGCTAGCCCAGTTGGTGCTTAAACTTATCACTCCTAAACTTATCACACCTAGGGCTCGATTCACAAAGCGGTGCTAACCCAGTTAGCATGCCTAAAAGACTTTAGGCATGATAACCATTGCACCATGCTGGTGAAAAGCCAGTTTAGGCGTGATAAGTTTAGGTGTGATAAGTTTAGGTGTGATAAGTTTAGGCATGCTAAGTTTAGATAAGTTTAGATCGCTTGCAAAGTCCCGCACGCAAAGCAGCGCCATTAAACTTTATACAAAGTGCACCAGTCTTTGCTAGCGTAAAACTTTTGATCAGCTGTGCACTGCGGTGCTAACGCAGTTGGCGCTTAAACTTAGCATGCCTAAACTTATCACACCTAAACTTATCATGCCTAAACTTATCACACCTAAACTTATCACACCTAGGGCTCGATTCACCAAGCGGTGCTAACCCAGTTATCACGCCTAAAGGACTTTAGGCGTGATGACCTCTTCACCACTGAGTTAGCACCGTTTTTGGCTGCACTTCGCGCGAAGTTATCGCGCGCAAAGTTTTGCGCGCGCACTCGCACAGGCGCGCGCGCAAAGTCCCATAGGGTTTAATGGGCGCATCGCGCGAAGTGAGGGGCGCTTCGCGCGCACGCACGCGGGAGCGCGCGCAAAACTTTACGCGCGGAAACTTCGCGCGAAGCCCTTCTTATCATGCCTAAAGTGACTTTAGGCGTGAAGAGGGCCTTTTCACCACGGTGCTAACACTTTGCACCGCTTGGTAAATCGAGCCCCTAAACTTATCATGCCTAAACTGAGTTTAGGCATGATAAAGGGCTTTTCACCAGCGTGCTAACTGTTAGCACTGCTTTGTGAATCAGGCCCTTTGGGCTTGATTCACAAAGCGGTGATAACTCAGTTATCACGCCTAAAAGACTTTAGGCGTGATAAGCGGTGCAAAGCTGAGTTATCACCGATTTGTGCTGCTCTTCGCGCGAAGCTCCCGCGCGCAAAGTTTTGCGCGCGTAGCGCACCGCGCTGCGCGCGCAAAGTCCCATAGGGCTCAATGGACGCTGCGCGCGAAGCACGGCACACTGCGCGCGCAGCGCGGTGCGCTACGCGCGCAAAACTTTGCGCGCGGGAGATCGCGCAAGTTTCTTCTTATCACTCCTAAACTGAGTTTAGGCGTGATAAAGGGCTTTTCACAGGCGTGCAAACACTTTGCACCGCTTTGTGAATCAAGCCCTTTAGGCGTGATAACCATTGCACCACGCTGGTGAAAAGCCAGTTTAGGTGTGATAAGTTTAGGTGTGATAAGTTAAGGTGTGATAAGTTTAGGCATGCTAAGTTTAGATAAGTGTAGATAGCGTGCAAAGTCCCGCACGCAAAGCCGAACAATTAAACTTTATGCGAAGTGCACCAGGCTTTGCTAGCGCAAAACTTTTGATCAGCTGTGCACTGCGGTGCTAACGCAGTTGGCGCTTAAACTTATCATGCCTAAACTTATCACACCTAAACTTATCATGCCTAAACTTATCACACCTAAACTTATCACACCTAAACTTATCATGCCTAAACTGAGTTTAGGCATGATAAAGGGCTTTTCACCAGGGTGCTAACTGTTAGCACCGCTTTGTGAATCAAGCCCTATGGGCTCGATTCACAAAGCGGTGTGTCGAGATGTCCATATGGCGGAACATTGTTTTCCCCGATAAACTGAATTGTGTATGATCAAATAGGAATAAAACCTAATTAATTTCCTTCCCCTAAGGTACAGGAGACAAAGACTTTTTAATGTATGGTGATTGTAGGTTAATATATACATTGATCATTGAGAAAGGCAGAGCATATTTTCATATGGCGATATAATATTGCCAAGTAATACTGAATTGCACAGTATGTGTCCCTCTAGAAAGATTAGTTGGGAATAACAGGCAGTCAGCTGAGTGCTATTTGCAATAGGTAATCTCATTCACCTTACTTGAACAATGGAAGCAGACAAGTACCTTGTTTGACCAAACAATTGCCAAACAAGAAGAGTCTTAGGACAATGAAAGAGACAGACCAGACCTTAACTAGCTTTTGTCGGTAAATGAACCAGTTTTTGTAAACAATGGCTCAGACCTGGCTGTATTTAATGCATAGAAGCCTTGGATGGGGGTTGTTTTCCTTGCACAATGTATGTGTTTCCAAGGTTCAGACACAAAAACAGAGCTTGGGAAATATATTGACTGTGCTGTCAGCAATAGTTCATATTAAAAAGCATAAAGTTATATTACAATTCCCCATCTAGGTTAAGAAAACAGACAGCACATGTATGCATCATTGCATAACAATTAAGAATGAATATAAAAAAGGTTATGGCATTGTATATGTATTAATATAAAGATTATTTGAATGAATATATCCAGAATGATATAGAAATGCTATATGTTTACCAGTGTTGTATGTTAAACAATAATGTTAGAGATATAAAACCCTGCTAACAAGCACAATGTGTTATAATGAGAGATCCATGGTGGTTTTAAGCATGCCAATGATTTTTGGATCAAATCCAATCTATCTTAAATATGGTAGAAAAGGTCACTGTATAATAAATAATAACCAGTGATTCCAGCAAGGTCAGCTATCCATAGAGGAATTATAACATTGATTTATTCACTGTTGGGTTATAATAAAACATGATTTTTGTTTTTAGTTTGCCAAATATCCCAGTAAGTCTGTGATTAGTTAGCCAACAGCACCTACAAAGGGTGAAAGCCAGTATTACACTTGGGTTAAAGATTAGTCACAGAAAGCTCCCATTGGTCACTCCCACTGCCCAGTGATAGGCTAGAAGATTTAATCTCCTGGGCAGGACCATAGGTAGTGAGGGGAATAAGATGAGAGGGGTCATTCGATAAGAATGAGACCATCAAGAGATCTGAGCAGACCAGGACATAGACGATTCACGCCATCTGAACACAGCCACGCCTAAGAGGAACACGCCCAGAGGCCATCTTGGTGACTATACTTGAACCCAGTTCTGATTTTCTTGTTAGTTAGACGGCTTATTACAGCGCAGAATATCTGAACATATGATGTATTGATTGAATTTCATTGGTTGATATTTTAAAAAGGGGTGAGCTTTTCCAAAGTTGCAAGTTGGAAACAACTCACCTAAGTTCTACCATATGTTCATTGATAACTGGCTGTTTAACTCAGTCTTGGATAAAAAAAACTAGACCTTTCAAGCTACCTCCTCTAGATATTTTGATACTTTGCCGCAGCATGTGCAAGCCACACCTAACCAAGTTTAGGACGACTCAATAGATATTTTATTCCAAAATTATATGTATTTTACCCGCCTGCTCTGTGTAGTAACACAGGCCAGCGGAGGTTAAAGTGTAGACAGAGGGAAAATTCCTGTCATTTATAGTTGATTGCATAGCGATTGTGGGGCAACGCCCAGTCGTCAGATCCACTGAGTCATCCTAAATTTGTCATATTGAATGGTATAGCTGACATCAGCCAGTTTATTTTGGATAGCGCATTTTTGATTTTGGACTGCGCAATTTTGACTTTTGATAGCCACCATTTTGTTTTTGATAGCCACCATTTTGTTTTTGATAGCCACCATTTTGTTTTTGATAGCAGCCATTTTGATTTTGATAACAGCCATTTTGTTGTCGTTCAATTCATCCATTTTGTCTCCAGAGACCCTGTGGTAAATTGAGTAACAGGGCCGACGGCCATATTTGAGGAGTCACATCTATGCACTGTATTTGAATTGACTGCTGAATGGTTTAAGCCTTTTGTATTTGGTGATTAAGTATAATAACATTTTGATGTTTTACTGAAATTATTATCCAGCTCATTGCTTATTATAAGAATGACCTTATGAGTTTGTTTTATATCAAAAGTGCAATATTATATTGTTTTGATATTGTAATATTTATTCGATATTAAATTGATATTTTTATAAATTGGTCCACATTTATTTGCATGTTTAAACCAGTACTGTAAAACCTCGGAAAACAAGCTCACACAGTTAGGCGTATGTTTGTATTTTAGCTCCTCCTATTTTCCCAGGAGCGTTACATTTACATTTTTGATTTTATATTTATTTTTAAACAAGTTATACAAACATTGACAAAACGCCCGACATAAGATTGGAGGCCCCAGCGAGATCCGTTTACTTTCCATTACTGGTTTAAACAGTGTAAAAACGTTTTATTGAGTTGGTTTTATTGCATTGGCTATTGAATCATGAGTGCTACAGGTAGTGATTCAGAACTGCATTTGGAACAGACGTTCCGAAAAATTGTGGAATTTATATTTATACAACTAAAATATAATGAGGAAGTAGATGAATGGATAGGCAGAATGAGGAAAAGTGTAAAACAGGAAGCTGATTGTATATTTCAATCTAAAGGTATGGTGGATCACTATCTTTCATGTATGATCACAATAACCTCGGATTCCGAACTGAAGAAGAGGTTGTTAGGCGCCCTACCCTCTGTGTTATATGGGTTATTAGAGGTAGATATTCTTGCACAATCTAGGAAAAAAGAGATTGTACAGTTGAGATCCCAATTGCAAGGAACAGAGGGAAACGTCCAATCATTGAACTCCCAGTTACGGGATGTGGAATCAGATCTTCAAATTATAAGGGCTGATAGAGACCAATTAATGATTAATATTTCAGACAGGGAGGTAGCGATCAAAAGTCTGGAAAGAGACGCCGAACGGAATCGTGAAGCGCATCGCAGACTTAAACAGGATTTTGAAGAACTACAACAGCAGTACTTCAAAATCCAACAGGCAGGTAGACTCGATAGATCATCCAGCCCTTGCCCGCCAATACTCACTCCATATGACCTAAAATGGCAAGGCATGTTGGATCGTATGGAGACGGTATGTAAGACTATGAATACCATAATCGATGACAGTACAAGGGTCCCTAAAGATCAACATTTGGATTCCTCTCCAGAGAGAGATATGCAAATGAGGGCCCCTAGGTATGATGATTCCCATAAAGGTCACGACTCCCTTGCTGATATTGATTCAGATGAATTGGAGGCTGAGGAGAGAAAGCGAGAATCCAGCCCTATCCCAAGAAGGGGGAAAGGTACGTATAGGGGGGAGTCAAATAGGGGAAATAATCAGTACCCCCAAGAAAAACAGAGCTCGGCCAGCATCATAAAATTCTTAAACACCGCTGTGCCAAAGTTCACTAAAAAGGGTTCAGCGCAAATAGCATCCCACATGGAGTTGTATGAATCCACTATGGACTCTTTAAATCTGTCTGAAGCAGACAAAATCAGATTTCTCCCATGGGTTTTTGATGACAGATACCGCCACCATTTCACCTCATTTAAGGAGCGAGGTATCATTAGATGGCAAGCAGTTTCACACGAAGTGAAGCTGGAGTTTGGGCCGTATCGCACTATCTCAGAAGCAAAACGAGATGTGTATCGACTTACTTGTCGACCCGATCAGAGCCCCCGAGAATTCCTTTCTGTGCTAAAAAACTCTTACAGTTTGGCATATCGGAATCCTAACTGGGAGTCTCTTGATTTTAAACAGGCATATTACGATGCATTGCCTACCCAAATAAAGTTAAGCATGGCCAATGAGTTAGACTTCGGAAACTCCCTAGAGAAAATGGTTACCTCAGCGACACTGCTGTTCAATATCAGTGGGAGTTCCAACGTAAGTGGGAGGAACAACAGAAAGTACCCAGAGCACAGAGTAGAAGAAACCAAAGTGAAAGCGGACCTAAACCTTGAATCCCAACAGAAGAAAATACCTCCTGCAAAAGTACCTATCCAGCAGGGCCAAAGACAGCAACAAAACCCTAATCAAAACAGACCACAAAATCCTAAAGGGTCAGATAGGGATAGCTCAGGTTCTGAGAACCAGGTCTACCGTCCTCGGTTCAATCGCAGGTATCAAGGATACCAGGGTTACCAAGGAAACCAGGGTAGTCAAAGGTATAGAGGTTACCAGGGATATAGAGAACCCCAGGGGTACAGACGTCCCCAAAGATATAGACAGTGGGATAACCGACCCAGACAGCAGTGGGAAAGGAGACAGCACCCACCTAATTCACCTAGGGGTAGATCACCACCTAACTCACCTAGGAGTGGATCACCCGCAGGGAACAGATATGGGCCTCGATTCATCATTCTCTTTGAGATAACTTTTTCCAGTTTGTTAAATTACCGAATTCGAAGTTTAGCGATTTCTAGTTGTATTCATCAAGGTTTTTCCTCATTCGGTGTGAATTCGATAACAATTCGGTAACCATTCGGTAACGTGTCGATATTTCCATTTTACAGCGGTACTTTAACACAAGGCCATAAGATTCCCATGGAATTGTGGGTAAAAGGCAGTCCTTTGAGCACTACGTAGCAACATTCTGAATAGGGCTTTACACCTGGACCAGGATTCTGGAAGTGGTTGGGACAATCCCACAATTTGATAGGAGCCTTTTCTAAAAAAATATAGTGCAGCTAGCAAAATTAGTTAACCCTGACACTGCTTGTGCTCTCTTACAAGATGATTCAAGAGAAATGCAGATGTCGTGTTATAGCAAATAAATCTATTCTCTTACAAATTTATATGGTTGCAGACCTTATTCTTGCCCTTCTGCGCCTTTGAATCACTCTCAGCTGATACATAACCACTTCAAATGGCTCCATCTTCTCTGTCAGCAATGATCTGACAGGAATAACGACAGAGCAGTGAAGGAGATAACTAATCCTAAATGTAACGCTAAACCACGCCCACTTTCTTTTTCATGAATTGCACTTTATTCCGTTTTAGCGAATCGTTACCGAATCGTTACCGAATGTTCGCTAACAGCTGTAGATAACTTTGATGAATCCTGAAATGAAGTTAACAAATTCGGTATTTTACCAAACTGTTGTTAACAAATTTGCTAAGTGTTGATGAATCGAGGCCAAGATCCCAGGAACCAGAACCCTCGCCGACCTAATAGGTTTGATCAGCTTGTTGATCAAGTGAACAAATTGAGTGACATGATGGGTAAGTTGGCTCAGGGATCTGCAGGAAGACAGCATGAGGATTTTTTAGCTGGGGAGGCAGGGCCCAGCTCTGCCAATTAAAGGAAACCGAGACAAATCACTATACGGAAATGGATATGGCAATACTAAATACGAGTAATGAAAATGATGTGCAATGTACCGACCTACCCCAGGTCAAGGAAGGGAAGTCTAATGTTCTTGATATTCCACCACAAATGGGTGATATTATGTCATTTGAGCCAGAGCGTGAAGTACCCTCTGTTCAGATTGTCCCATTGGTAGAATCCATGGGAACCCAAATGCCTTGCAGGCGGAATCAGGAGGAACAAGTTCCTAATACCCTGACGCTGCAGAGAGATCATTCTCTGAAGCAACAAATGGAAAAACATTCCAATTTTCTTTGCAATCTTGAACAGGTAGATGGCCGGTATTTTATCGATACCCATCTACAAGATGGATGTATCGGACCGATCCCAGGTTTACTGGATACCGGTTCCCAGGTTACTATTCTGTCTTTTAACTATTACCAGCAGATCTTGGATTCATCACAAAGGAAGCCAAGATTAAAAGCCTTTGACGGTGCGCTGATAAGCGTTGGTGGTAATAGTTTACAAGTAAAAGGCACATCCTGGCTGACATATAAGATCGGTAAAAAGATCATTAAACATCCAACTTTGATTGTTGATCTTCCATATGATAGATTGATCATTGGAATCGATTTACTCAAACGACTAAATTCCATAATTGACTTCATTAATGAAGCAATATGGGCTCAAGTCAATACTCCAATTGCTTTTGAGCGCTCCAGCAATGCACAATTGCAACGCAGCTGCCATATGATTGAGGAAAGGCCTAACTCTGTTGAAATCCATTTCCGGAACAGTCAGATACCAGAAGTCACTATCCTGAAAAACGGTAAACCCGAGGAAAATGCTAACACTGCTTTTCACATCATAAATATCCGAAAGGATAAGATTGAAAAGATAGTCCTTGAAGAGGATGTGTTAACTATTTCCTTTAAAGGGGGAAACCAGGAAGTGGCAGGCATAACCAAGCATACACAGGCATTGGTTGAAATCGAGAAAATCAATGATACTGTGCTGGTTCCCGTGCAGGTAAATAATATTGCTCGGGTAAAATATGCCAAGTTGGATCTCAAATCTGAGGCCAGCTACATAAGCCTAGGACTGTTGAAGCAGGTTACCGACCCTCAGGTAATCAAATTTATCTCTACACAGGAATGGATCCACGATCTGGATAACGATAACCAGAGTCATAATGTAATTGCAAAATGCATCTTATCTGTGTCTCTAGGAAACAAATCTGCAAAACACGTCTTCAGTGTGTTAAAGGAACCACAGTACCAAATGTACTTAGGAAACGACATTATTCACCGATTTGCCATACAGGTTGATCTGGTCAATAATGTTCTGTGGTCCAAATTATCCGGAAACCCAGAGGAATTCCAGGATAGAGAACAAGCCCTGAGATGGGGACAGCGAATACCATATGCAGTGGAAATCACTGTCGCTGAAAAAGTAAAAATCCCTGAAGGTTGTAAATCATTTCTCTTACCCATTCGAGTAAGGAAGGGGCAAAAGATGAGAAATGCAGATGCATTGATTTGTTTATCCAATCGGATGCAACAATTGGGGTTGAAGGTAAAACCAATTCCCCTAATAAATATTCATCAGGAACCATTATATATGGTCATGCAAAACATGAGCCCTCATAGTATCACGTTACAGGAGGATACAATGATTGGCTTAGCCATTGACTCAGAATATTACACTTTTGGATTCCAAAATGAAGTCATTGGAATAATACCTGATGAATATTTGACAGAAGAACAAATAGTGGACCAACAATATTTCTCAACACCTGAAGGATTGTTCAGCATACACTCTATTTATCCTTTCAGTCCTGAGGAAGGTACATGTCATGTCGAGGAAACATCATTGATTTTTAACCATGAGATCAATGAAAGTGAGTATCAAACACTCCAGCAGGGTAAGGATCAAGCATGTTACACCCCAAATGACTTAACTAATAGGCTTGAAGAAGCTTATGAGGTAGGTCAACCTGAGATTTTCCCAGAATTTCAGGAACGGGTGGAAGAACAGCTCTCTATATCTGATGGATGTTCTAATGAATCAGAACGACAGCAGCTAAGGCAACTATTCTGGGATTTCCAGGAGATGTTTGCCAAGGACTCTTATGACTGTGGGGAAACTAACCTGCATGTTACGAGAATCCTGACTGATCCAGACGCACCCCCTGTGTTTATCAAACAATATCGACGTCCGCTAGCAGCCTACGAGTCACTATCGGAAATAGTTAAGAACCTGGAAAAGAAAGGTATTATCCGACCAGTACACAGTTCCTTCAATCATCCAGTACTCGGAGTTCTTAAACCAAATGGTCAGTTCCGTCTATGCTCAGACTTGAGACAACTAAACAAACGTGTCTACATGTCTGGTTGGCCCGTACCATACATTGACCAATGCTTGGCGCAAATCCAAGGGTCTAAAATATTCACAGCCCTTGACTGCGCACAAGGATATTGGACAATTAAAGTGGATGAAAGGGATCAATACAAACTGGCGTTCACATTCGGTAATAGACAATTTGCGTGGACCCGGACGCCTTTCGGATACATCAACGCAGGCCACGAATTTGCTGTGTTTATGCACAAAGCAATGCCTGATGCAGCAGAACGAGGTACCCTAACTTATGTCGATGATATCCTTATCAAAAGTACAATCTTTGAGGAACATATTTCAGAGTTGAGATATGTATTAAATCAACTAAGAGAAGCAGGTGTTAAACTTTCCTTACAGAAAGCTCAATGGTGCCGATCTAAGGTAAATTTCCTAGGACATGAAATTACTGCAGAAGGAATTACTCCACAGAAAAAGAAAGTGGAAGCAATCAAAAATACAAGGTCCCCCACAAATCTCAAGGAACTGAGATCATTCCTGGGGATGATGAATTATTCTCGCAAGTTCATAGATAACTATGCTGAGATTACAAAGCCGCTATTGCAGTTACTAAAGAAAGGAGTACAATGGGAATGGAATGAGTGCCATGAACAAGCTGTATCTGAGCTTAAAACAAAACTCATACAGGCCCCATGCCTTGCTTATCCTGAAGGTGGTAAACCCTTCTATGTTGAAACAGGTTTTACCGACAAGAGTGTAAGTGCAGTTCTTTTCCAAAAGCAAGAAAGACTGAATAAAATAATTGCTTATGCCAGTAAATCACTATCACCAGTTGAAATCAAATTTAATAATTGCGAGAAGGCATTATTAGCAACTGTGTGGGCTTTGCAATATTTCAGAAGTTTTATTCAAGGTGAAAAGATCATTGTAGAAACTGCACACCAATCACTACAATATTTGCAAAGTAACCAAATAAAAGAAGGTAACCTGTCAAACAGTAGGATAACGGCATGGACAATGTCCCTAATGGGATGGCCACTGGAAATCAAATATAAACAGGATACTAAAAATCCAGTTGCTCAAGGATTAGCTGAACTCCATGATTGCTCTCATGTGGAACATAAAGATGAGCCACCAGAAAACGATTTTCTGGAAGAGCAATCTCTATCTCCATATAAATCCTATGAAGAGGAGTACTGCAAATCACTACCATGTGCATATGTTGATGGCTGTTCTTTTCACACAGAAGGAGATGAAAAGATGCTGGTTGCAGGTATCGGTATCGTATGGAATAACATATTTCCAGAGATATCTGCGGGATACAAAATTGGTCCCAAAAGTAGCCAGGTCGCAGAACTCGCTGCCGTGTATAAAGCTATACAAATGGCTATCGAACATGACCTTAAGGAATTTGTTTTGATAACAGATTCTGAGTATGTTCGGAACAGTTTTGTGGAATATTTTCCCAGTTGGAAAAGGACTAGCATGACAAGGAGTAACAAAAAGCCAGTCAAACATGGTAAATTGTTTTGTAAAATTGATGAACTGGTTAATACCCACGACCTTACCATTTATTGGAAAAAGGTAAGGGGTCATTCGAAACACCCTGGCGCTGATAAAGATGGGAACGATCTAGCAGATTCCCTCGCTAAGAAAGCAGCCATTGATGGTGAAATCTTCGATATCAATGACCTCATGGGAACTATCGAAGTAAATGTCACCACTAGGGGGCAGGCCCAAAAGGAGTCTCAACCCAGTGTAGCAATGTGGAGTCAAGATTCTCCTAGTGAGGATCTCATTGCAAGCCAAAAGGGGGATCCCATAATTGGTTTGTTTTATAAACATATTGAAAGTCCACAGGATTATCCCATCACCGTGGAAGACTGCAGTGACAACGAAGAATTACGCATTCTGATGAAAGGTGTGTCACAATTTTCATTACAGGATGGATCGCTGATACGAACCTCGAAAAATGGTATTACGCAATGGGTAGTACCCGCAGCATATCGGGGTTTGATGTTGCAACATGCTCATGATGCCCCGACAGCTGGTCATCGAGGAGAGAAAATAACGTATGAGTTATTAAGAGACTACGCTTACTGGCCACACATGTTACAGGATGTCAGGACATATTGTCAAGGGTGCTTGATATGCCCTCAATTCCAGCCACAAGGTCCCACTCACAGGGCACCGCTGATGAAAAGAGGCATAGCTATGCCATGGTCAGACATCCAGATCGATTTTATTGGTCCAGTAACAACGTCCTCAAAAGGAAACCGGTATATGTTAACCGTAACATGCCTGTTCACTAAATGGGTAGAATGTCTACCAAGTAAAACATGCAGTTCCAGTGTGTGCGCATCACTGCTCATTAACCACATATTTTCCCGATTTGGTCTTCCACAGCGCATCGAATCCGATCGCGGAAGTCACTTCACCAGTGAAGTAATGACCAAAATGTGGGAAATCCTAGGGGTACAACGGAAGCTACACATAGCTTACCGACCAGCCTCTAGTGGTGGAGTGGAGCGTTACAATCAATCCATTGTAAATATCCTGAAAAAATTTGTTAGCGAATCAGGTAAAGACTGGGATGTCAAGCTGCCACTAGTTCTTATGGCTATTAGAGCTACTCCAAGCGCAGCAACCAAACTTTCTCCATTTGAGATGATCACAGGTAGAAAGATGGTGTTACCCCAGCATTTGCTTTACAAAACCACAGATCACAACTTGATGAATGCAACTACTGCACATCAATACGTGGAGAACTTACGAAAGCACCTCCAGCATGCCTTCGCATTTGCTCAAAGAAACATTGAAAAAGCCGCAGTCAGTACGAAAACGTACTATGACCTCAAAACTACCCAAAAGGAGTATCAGGTGGACGACAAAGTTTATCTGTATAATTTTGCCAGAGACCAGGTAAAGGAAAAGAAATTCCTCCCTTCATGGAAAGGTCCATATCCAATCACCGATAAGTTGTCTCCTGTAGTGTATAAGGTTAAGATCCCTAAGGGGGATGACTTTGTTGAAAAATGGGTGCATATTAATCAACTGCGTATATGTCACCCTAGCTCACAGTTGCGAAGAATTGAGCAATCTGGAAATGTGTGCTAACAAATTATTTTTCTCCTGACAGGTATACCTAATGATGCATTTAATCTTCACTAGACACAAAGATTCCAATCCGGCGCAAAGATGCCCCACCTGATGATTGCCATCCTTTACGCAGTCCTAATCTTGGGGAAGAGTGCCGAGCCACGAATGATGCCAGATCCAGCATCCGTGATGTTACCAGATACCGCGGAGTTCATCATGACCAGATAGATGTTCCTATCCTAGAGGGTCCAGATGAGCCTAAACCCGCGATGTGTCGTTGAATGACGAGCTGATGTATCCGAGGTCCATTTGATGGAGATGCAAGTCTGATACCTGTTCCACACCAGATACTCACAGGAGTGAGTTATTCAAATCTTGAAGCAGATCCGGAAAATCCTTTTGTTTGAACCAAAGGCCAAAGCAGTTCATCGCTGTTACAGTTGCTGTTTGCTACCTTTGCAGCAAGAGGAAACCTGTTTGTTTACAGCAAGAGTATCATTTGCCAAATTTATTTTTCTTGAAGCGTGAAACATGAACTTCAATGTGATGAAGACAATGTTTTAAAGTCCATTTTTCCCTTTCATACTTGGATTACCAATACAAAACAAAGGTTATTCACAACGCGTTCCCACGGGAATGAAGAAAACGTAAAACGTTTAATAATCCTTGTTGTTCTTTTGAAATGGTCACACCCTGGAACATTCCAAAAGAAAAGGGGGATGTGTCGAGATGTCCATATGGCGGAACATTGTTTTCCCCGATAAACTGAATTGTGTATGATCAAATAGGAATAAAACCTAATTAATTTCCTTCCCCTAAGGTACAGGAGACAAAGACTTTTTAATGTATGGTGATTGTAGGTTAATATATACATTGATCATTGAGAAAGGCAGAGCATATTTTCATATGGCGATATAATATTGCCAAGTAATACTGAATTGCACAGTATGTGTCCCTCTAGAAAGATTAGTTGGGAATAACAGGCAGTCAGCTGAGTGCTATTTGCAATAGGTAATCTCATTCACCTTACTTGAACAATGGAAGCAGACAAGTACCTTGTTTGACCAAACAATTGCCAAACAAGAAGAGTCTTAGGACAATGAAAGAGACAGACCAGACCTTAACTAGCTTTTGTCGGTAAATGAACCAGTTTTTGTAAACAATGGCTCAGACCTGGCTGTATTTAATGCATAGAAGCCTTGGATGGGGGTTGTTTTCCTTGCACAATGTATGTGTTTCCAAGGTTCAGACACAAAAACAGAGCTTGGGAAATATATTGACTGTGCTGTCAGCAATAGTTCATATTAAAAAGCATAAAGTTATATTACAATTCCCCATCTAGGTTAAGAAAACAGACAGCACATGTATGCATCATTGCATAACAATTAAGAATGAATATAAAAAAGGTTATGGCATTGTATATGTATTAATATAAAGATTATTTGAATGAATATATCCAGAATGATATAGAAATGCTATATGTTTACCAGTGTTGTATGTTAAACAATAATGTTAGAGATATAAAACCCTGCTAACAAGCACAATGTGTTATAATGAGAGATCCATGGTGGTTTTAAGCATGCCAATGATTTTTGGATCAAATCCAATCTATCTTAAATATGGTAGAAAAGGTCACTGTATAATAAATAATAACCAGTGATTCCAGCAAGGTCAGCTATCCATAGAGGAATTATAACATTGATTTATTCGCTGTTGGGTTATAATAAAACATGATTTTTGTTTTTAGTTTGCCAAATATCCCAGTAAGTCTGTGATTAGTTAGCCAACAGCACCTACAAAGGGTGAAAGCCAGTATTACACTTGGGTTAAAGATTAGTCACAGAAAGCTCCCATTGGTCACTCCCACTGCCCAGTGATAGGCTAGAAGATTTAATCTCCTGGGCAGGACCATAGGTAGTGAGGGGAATAAGATGAGAGGGGTCATGCAATGATGGATCAAAAAGAATCAGACCATCAAGAGATCTGAGCAGACCAGGACATAGAGGATTCATGCCATCTGAACACAGCCACGCCTAAGAGGAACACGCCCAGAGGCCATCTTGGTGACTATACTTGAACCCAGTTCTGATTTTCTTGTTAGTTAGACGGCTTATTACAGCGCAGAATATCTGAACATATGATGTATTGATTGAATTTCATTGGTTGATATTTTAAAAAGGGGTGAGCTTTTCCAAAGTTGCAAGTTGGAAACAACTCACCTAAGTTCTACCATATGTTCATTGATAACTGGCTGTTTAACTCAGTCTTGGATAAAAAAACTAGACCTTTCAAGCTACCTCCTCTAGATATTTTGATACTTTGCCGCAGCATGTGCAATCCACACCTAACCAAGTTTAGGACGACTCAATAGATATTTTATTCCAAAATTATATGTATTTTACCCGCCTGCTCTGTGTAGTAACACAGGCCAGCGGAGGTTAAAGTGTAGACAGAGGGAAAATTCCTGTCATTTATAGTTGATTGCATAGCGATTGTGGGGCAACGCCCAGTCGTCAGATCCACTGAGTCATCCTAAATTTGTCATATTGAATGGTATAGCTGACATCAGCCAGTTTATTTTGGATAGCGCATTTTTGATTTTGGACTGCGCAATTTTGACTTTTGATAGCCACCATTTTGTTTTTGATAGCCACCATTTTGTTTTTGATAGCCACCATTTTGTTTTTGATAGCAGCCATTTTGATTTTGATAACAGCCATTTTGTTGTCGTTCAATTCATCCATTTTGTCTCCAGAGACCCTGTGGTAAATTGAGTAACAGGGCCGACGGCCATATTTGAGGAGTCACATCTATGCACTGTATTTGAATTGACTGCTGAATGGTTTAAGCCTTTTGTATTTGGTGATTAAGTATAATAACATTTTGATGTTTTACTGAAATTATTATCCAGCTCATTGCTTATTATAAGAATGACCTTATGAGTTTGTTTTATATCAAAAGTGCAATATTATATTGTTTTGATATTGTAATATTTATTCGATATTAAATTGATATTTTTATAAATTGGTCCACATTTATTTGCATGTTTAAACCAGTACTGTAAAACCTCGGAAAACAAGCTCACACAGTTAGGCGTATGTTTGTATTTTAGCTCCTCCTATTTTCCCAGGAGCGTTACATTTACATTTTTGATTTTATATTTATTTTTAAACAAGTTATACAAACATTGACAAAACGCCCGACAGGTGCTAACCCAGTTAGCATGCCTAAAAGACTTTAGGCATGATAACCATTGCACCATGCTGGTGAAAAGCCAGTTTAGGTGTGATAAGTTTAGGTGTGATAAGTTTAGGCATGCTAAGTTTAGATAAGTTTAGATCCCTTGCAAAGTCCCGCACGCAAAGCAGCGCCATTAAACTTTATGCAAAGTGCACCAGTCTTTGCTAGAGTAAAACTTTTGATCAGCTGTGCACTGCGGTGCTAACGCAGTTGGCGCTTAAACTTAGCATGCCTAAACTTATCACACCTAAACTTATCATGCCTAAACTTATCACACCTAAACTTATCACACCTAAACTTATCATGCCTAAACTGAGTTTAGGCATGATAAAGGGCTTTTCACCAGGGTGCTAACTGTTAGAAGTGCTTTGTGAATCAGGCCCTATCTACACTTATCTAAACTTAGCATGCCTAAACTTATCACACCTGGGCCTCGATTCACAAAGCGGTGATAACCCAGTTATCACGCCTAAAAGACTTTAGGCGTGATGACCTTTTCACCACTGAGTTATCACCGATTTTTCCTGCTCTTCGCGCGAAGTTGCCGCGCGTAAGCGCGTTCGCGCGTACGCGCGTGAGTGCGCGCGCAAAGTCCCATAGGGCTTAATGGGAGCTTCGCGCGAAGCGTCGGGTGTTACGCGCGGCAACTTCGCGCGAGTTTCTTCTTATCATGCCTAAAGTGACTTTAGGGGCTCGATTCACAAAGCGGTGCTAACCGTTAGCACGCTGGTGAAAAGCCCTTTATCATGCCTAAACTCAGTTTAGGCATGATAAGTTTAGGTGTGATAAGTTTAGGTGTGATAAGTTTAGGCATGATAAGTTTAGGTGTGATAAGTTTAGGCGTGATAAGTTTAAGCACCAACTGGGTTAGCACTGCAGTGCACAGCTGATCAAAAGTTTTGCGCTAGCAAAGTCTGGTGCACTTCGCATAGAGTTTAATGGCGCTGCTTTGCGTGCAGGATTTTGCACGCGATCTAAACTTATCTAAACTTAGCATGCCTAAACTTATCATGCCTAAACTTATCATGCCTAAACTTATCACGCCTAAACTGGCTTTTCACCAGTGTGGTGCAAAGGTTATCACGCCTAAAGTCTTTTAGGCGTGATAACTGAGTTATCACCGCTTTGTGAATCAGGCCCTAGGCGTGATAAGGGCCTTTTCACCACGGTGCTAACACTTTGCACCGCTTGGTGAATCGAGCCCCTAGGGCTCGATTCACAAAGCGGTGCTAACCCAGTTAGCACGCCTAAAATACTTTAGGCATGATAACCATTGCACCACTCTGGTGAAAAGCCAGTTTAGGTGTGATAAGTTTAGGCGTGATAAGTTTAGGTGTGATAAGTTTAGGCATGCTAAGTTTAGATAAGTTTAGATCGCTTGCAAAGTCCCGCATGCAAAGCAGCGCCATTAAACTTTATACGAAGTGCACCAGACTTTGCTAGCGTAAAACTTTTGATCAGCTGTGCACTGCGGTGCTAACCCAGTTGGCGCTTAAACTTAGCATGCCTAAACTTATCACACCTAAACTTATCATGCCTAAACTTATCACACCTAAACTTATCACACCTAAACTTATCATGCCTAAACTGAGTTTAGGCATGATAAAGGGCTTTTCACCAGGGTGCTAACTGTTAGCACCGCTTTGTAAATCAGGCCCCTAAAGTCTCTAACTGGGTTAGCACCGCTTTGTGAATCGAGCCCTTTAGGCGTGATAACCATTGCACCACGCTGGTGAAAAGCCAGTTTAGGCGTGATAAGTTTAGGTGTGATAAGTTTAGGCATGCTAAGTTTAGATAAGTGTAGATAGCGTGCAAAGTCCCGCACGCAAAGCAGCGTCATTAAACTCTATGCGATGTGCACCAGACTTTGCTAGCGCAAAACTTTTGATCAGCTGTGCACTGCGGTGCTAACGCAGTTGGTGCTTAAACTTATCATGCCTAAACTTATCACACCTAAACTTATCATGCCTAAACTTATCACACCTGGGGCTCGATTTACCAAGCGGTGCAAAGTGTTAGCACCGTGGTGAAAAGGCCCTCTTCACGCCTAAAGTCACTTTAGGCATGATAAGAAGGGCTTCGCGCGAAGTTTCCGCGCGTAAAGTTTTGCGCGCGCTCCCGCGTGCGTGCGCGCGAAGCGCCCCGCACTTCGCGCGATGCGCCCATTAAACCCTATGGGACTTTGCGCGCGCGCCTGTGCGGGTGCGCGCGCAAAACTTTACGCGCGATAACTTCGCGCGAAGTGCAGGCAAAAACGGTGCTAACTCAGTGGTGAAGAGGTCATCACGCCTAAAGTCCTTTAGGCGTGATAACTGGGTTAGCACCGCTTGGTGAATCGAGCCCCTAAACTTATCACACATAAAGGGCTTTTCACCAGCGTGCTAACTGTTAGAACCACTTTGTGAATCAGGCCCTAACACTTGTTACATTAGAATCAATGCAAAAAACTGTACATAGCAAAGCGCACAGGGCAATGCACTGTGAAAAGCGTACAGCAACGTCCCTAGTGTGCATGAGGCCTTATAAAAAAAAGTGTGTGTCTGTGCGTGCGTCAGTGCGTGCGTCAGTGCGTGTGTGTGTGTGTATCAGTCAAACGTTTTAGAACAACCAAATACCTCCAGTTTTTTCTCTATTGAAATTCAATAAATATTTTGGAATGGTAGAAAGGTAAGTAGTAATCGACATTTCAGATTGGCAGAAAACAAGATATGGGTTAACAACTTACAGCTGTTCTGTAGCAGTGGTGGAGGTTGGTCTTGAAAGTTGTTGCTTCCAAATTCTAACTTCCCCTGATTACTTACATCTCTGTCTAGCTGCATAAACGTAGTTCTGGAAGACACTGTGGTACCAGATCCTTGTGAGCATTACTTGACCAGTATCATACTACAGATGGTAATATGTTGCTATAAAATGGTGAGTAAAAGACAATTAATAATGAGAGAGACAGGTCATCATCATAACACATAGGGCAACTTTACACTTGGGGCGGTCTGTTGCATTGCATTGCACAAAACCGCCACCACACTGTCGCAGATGTAGTGATCAGTGCCAGGACAAGGTCCTCCAGCACCCAAGGCTGAGACGCCAAAGTGCGCCCCCCCATCCCTCCCACCCCAGCAGTCACACTTTTTGCTATTAGACTAAGAGGCCCCTCCATCCCTCCCACCCCAGCAGTCACACTTTTTGCTATTAGACTAAGAGGTTCCCCAGGGCCCCCAACACCTTAATCTTTAGTTATCTGGCTTGCAGTCACTGCCATGTATCCCCTTTTCTTATTTCTGTCTGCTTCAAACACAATGGGCTCGATTCACAAAGCGGTGCTAACCCAGTTAGAGACTTTAGGCATGATAACCATTGCACCACGCTGGTGAAAAGCCAGTTTAGGCGTGATAAGTTTAGGTGTGAAAAGTTTAGGTGTGATAAGTTTAGGCATGCTAAGTTTAGATAAGTGTAGATAGCGTGCAAAGTCCCGCACGCAAAGCAGCGCCATTAAACTCTATGCGAAGTGCACCAGACTTTGCTAGCGCAAAACTTTTGATCAGCTGTGCACTACGGTGCTAACGCAGTTGGTGCTTAAACTTATCATGCCTAAACTTATCACACCTAAACTTATCATGCCTAAACTTATCACACCTAAACTTATCACACCTAAACTTATCATGCCTAAACTGAGTTTAGGCGTGATAAAGGGCTTTTCACCAGGGTGCTAACTGTTAGCACCGCTTTGTGAATCAGGCCCAATAAGAGAATGATAGCTAAGTGAGCTGTGCGCCCCTCCTACACTGCGCCCTGAGGCTGGAGCCTCTCTCGCCTCTGCCTCCGCCCGGCCCTGGTAGTGATATACCTATGAGGCTATCGCACTGTGGTGTCTTAATCACTTTACCTGTCAGTGGATTCAATGCTTTGGCCAGTGGCGTAGCTAAGGAGCTGTGGGCCCCAGTGCAAGTTTTACATTGGGGCCCCCAAGCACTCTATACGTAACAATTGATACGGCGCACCAAAACCTGCCAATGGCAACTACAGTGTCAGAGATACAAGAAGGGGGTGGGGAACAGTTTGTTAATGATTACCACTATTCAAAGTATCTATAGAAGTGATTATTACCTGCACAGGACCAATAGAGAGCTAATACTGCAGTTGAGGGAGGGCCCTTTCGGGGCCCCGATGCTGTCGCAACCTCTGTACCCCCTATTGCTACGCCCCAGGCTTTGGCTTATCTGTGTATATACAGTTTTGCTAAAAATAAATTCATTTCTCATCTTGCTAGCTTCTATTTAAAAACACACCTAGTGATTCCAAACATTATATGAGTTTTAAATGTATTTAAGATGCAGTATGTAGAATAACTTCACTGATTTCCTAATCTGCTATTTGTTTTGTTTGTTCCTCAAAAGACAAAGATATCCTCTGCTGTTAATTTTGCTTCTGAAAGATTGAAAAACTCGTACCTGTTATTGAACACCAGATGCACTAGTCGCTGCTGCAGCTTATATGCACTCTCATGGACTTTGGTCTTTAGCACAGTAGATAAACGCCTACAAGCCTACATTTATTAAGTTGTATTGAGCATGACACAACTGCTTCTGTTCAGGATACCTAACAGCTTGGTAGCTTAAAGTGGATCCGAGATAAGCTTTTACTCATTGCGTAATTGCGTTCCTTTCATATAGTTTATAGGGCATTCCTCAAGCCAAATCCTTTTTTGTTTTGTTTTAATACTCCAATTCCCTATAAACTAAACAAGCCTCGCCCACAGCTTTTCAGAGTGCCTTGGCATTTTCAGACAGTAGCAAGGGCTTATGGGAGCTCAGTCTGGACAGGAGGAGAGGGAAGTATTACTGAGGCTGAGGGCTGGAGATGCAGATCAGCGTGCCTGTGTGTAATGTTTTCAAACAGAACATGGCTGCTGTCATTGTAGCACAGGAAGAAGTAATCATATACTATTGAAGCTGTTTGCAGCTAGATTTGCTCAGTAAACTATCTAAATTTTAGATAAGATATATATTCAAGTTACTTGTTATAGTTAGTTTTTCATCTTGGATCTGCTTTAAAAAGGATATTTAATCAAGGATTAAACTTCATTCCTATCACCGGTAGTTGATAGTTGATACCCCTTTCCCAGAAAAGAAATCTTTGCCCTTTCTTAAATAGATTATCAGGGAGGTCTGTATGGCTGATATTGTGGTGAAATCCCTCCCACAGTGTGATGTCATGGCCATGGTCCTGACAGTCTGCTGTCTGTGAACCTTGTTGCATTGTGGGAAATAATGTCTTTTTTCCAACTGCCAAGCAAGCAATATCTCCCTCTGCGTATAGAACTCTCAGAAACAAACATTCCATACAGATCACCTGGCAGAACTAAAGCTGTCACCACCAGTGATACATTTCAGAATGTAAATCAGGGAGAGGAAAGAGGGGGGGGTAGAAGCTGCAGGGGGGGGGGAGATAGAAGCTGCAGGGGACCTTGTGGGGAGAAAGGTTTCCTTTCGCTGTCCTGAGAGACTGACAACTAAGGGCACGCGTCGGAGAGCAAAAGCTTTCTGCTCTCTGCACAATTGTTCTAATGACTGCATCTGCTCAGCCACTGATACAGAATCATGCAAAGTTTTGAAGACAAAGCTTTGAAGACAGTCCCTATTCAGTGTGCAGCAGGTTCTTGTGTACAGCTCCCAGCCCCCAACCTCTCTACCCCTCTTCAAGTGCTGTGTACTGCAGTGATGCTGGGGAAGGCTGCAGAGCCGGTTCTACTCCATCAGAGATGGACAGAGTGAGTGTAATAAGCTGAGGCTGGGAGCACACTCCTCTGTCGATTTCCTGTATGTGTTTTCTACATACCACGGGCTTGATTCACTAAACCGTGATAAGACAAATATCACACCTTATCAAGGATATCACACGTTATCAAAGTTAACATGCCTTATCAGAGTAGCATAGCGAGCGCTACGAACTTTTGCCTGCTAATTGGCAATGGCACTCGTCCTGCCCTGAGGTCCTGCGGGTTCATAGCGCTCGCTATACTACTCTGATAAGGTAAGTTAACTTTGATAACGTGTGATAACTTTGGATAACGTGATATCTTTGACAAGGTGTGATATTTGAGTTATCACGGTTTAGTGAATCTAGCCCCATGTGGGTCTGTATGTGTAAAAACATGCACATTTTATCACAGAAGCTCATGTAACTGATAGAGAAAATGTGTGCAGTACTTCACTGTTATCTGTTTTTATCTCCACTAGCCAATTTAATTACATTGGTTCTCAGGAAATGGGGAGGGGGGCATCCAAAGTTTGCGGGGGGGGGGGGTAGTGATTTCTAGTTGCACCGCTGATAGAGATGGGCACTGAGTAATAATTCAAACTTGCATGCAGAACCGAATCCATATTGTATGCAGCTTGTAATAGCTGTAATAGGGCCAGTGAAACGCATTCCTTGCCAATTTTGATTGAGCAAATTCCACACTGCATACAATTTACATTAAATTTGTGCATAATGCTGGGTAATAATAATAATATAATAATAATCCGAACATTTGTATAGCGCTTTTCTCCTGTCGGACTCAAAGCGCTCAAGAGCTGCAGCCACTGGGAGGCGCTCAGGAGGCCACCCTGCAGTGTTAGGGAGTCTTGCCTGGTACACATGCTACAATTCTCTGGCAGATTTACCAGAAAATCGATAGTAATTCAGATCGGACACGTTGGAAAAAAATCGATCTGGCAGATAATTCTGCCAGCAACTTGTACCGTGTGTACCCAGCATAAGACAGAATTATTAGCATATCGCTGACTATCTCTAGTCATTACACCACGCCCATGTGCTGTATGTATAAATGTACAAATGCAGACATCAAACCAACAAACGTTGATTCCGGAGAGACCTTTTACCACTTACAGAGACTCTGAAGACTCTAAAAAACGTCTTTTTATTTCATAAATATGTTTAATATTTTATCCCTAACTAAACCGCTGCATTCCCGCTGCCCTAAACTATTTAAATCCCCCCTAACTCACCCTCCCTCCCTAAGAATGTTGTGGATTTTGCTGCCCTAAGCGCTTCCGTGTGAGGCAGAACTATGAGCTGCAGCTCTGCCTCACACGCGTCTGTCAGCGGCGGATCTCCGCCTCTCCCCCGCCCCTCTCAGTGAAGGAAGACTGAGAGGGGCGGGGGAGAGGCGGAGATCCGCCGCTGATAGACGTGCTGAGAGGCAGGGATGCGGCTCATAGCTCTACCTCACACGGAAGCTCTGCCCGGATTGCCCCCTGGGGAGTTTGGGGGGATTTCGATAGTTTAAAGCGTCGAGAATGCAGTGGTTTAGTTAGGGATAACATATTAAACATATTTTTGAAATAAAAAGACTTTTTTTAGAGATTTCAGAGTCTCTTTAAGCCTATCTGGATGAGTATTTTTGTCCAGATAGGCGCAGCTAAAGGCAAACTGGATGAGAATTCTCATCCAGTTTGCAAACAAGAGAACCACCGGGGTACGCGGGCCGAGGCCCATGCACCCCAGCGGTTTTCCGCGTCGGTGATTGGGGAAGAGAAAGAAAGCTTCTCTGAACCAATTGCAATGCCTGTGATGAATGGACATGACCCCAATCAGAGGCCATGTCCATTCATAAGGGCTTCTGCTGAGCTTTCGCTCTGCAACACGTTCAAACACCGGCATTTAAATGGCAATGTTTAGATGCTAGCTTTTGAAGGCTTTTAGGAAGCATTCAAGGCTAGCAATTCTGGTCTCTGCTATTGTTTCCTGGCGTTTACCGACTCTGAAAGCTGCATGTTGCTTTCAAGACGAGATGCAACGCCGGGATCAACCTCCAGGCTTTCATGAAAACCAGCTCTAAACGCTCCCATTCACTTGAATGGGACGACGGTAGATCCCAAAAAACGCCACGTCTGAAACGCCGCGTTAAACGCCACAAAACTGCCAGTGTGAACCAGCCCTAAGAATGTAACTTTTTTTTTACTTCATTAACGTTAAAACACTGCTTTGTAAGCCAAGCAGTGTTTATCGCCATCTAGTGGGGAAAAGTGAAATTACCCTGCACAGATTTTGTATTAAAAAAACAAACAAACCAGTAAATACCAATAACATACATATTAACCACTTTACCCCCAGCCGTACGAATTTCTCCGTCCCTTTTTCCACCCTGTTACCACCAAGGGACGGAGAAATCCGTACCTGACGCCGCTCCCGCCGCTGTCCGCGCTCCCGCTCGCTCGTCCGCGTGCCCCCGCGCTTGTGCACGCTGCCGCCCGCTCGCACGGAGATCAATGAACGGGAAAAACCTTTCCAGTTCGTTGATCTAAACCCCCCGCAATGATCAGCTGCTTCTATGAGAAGCAGGGCGATCATTGTAAAAAAAAAGTTGCCCAGCCTCCCTGAACTTCCTGCAAGCGTACTTCCTGTACGCTTGCAGGTCGCATAAACAAAAACTCACTGTGGCCATCTTGTGGCCAAATAGTAAAACTACACCCTAAAGCATTTTCCATATACAAATACATTAGCTATACATTAAAAATTAACTCATTACCTCCCACACTCCCCAATTATTATTTTTTGTAATTAAAAAAAAAAAATACAATTAAAAAAAATACATAAATAGTTACCTTAGGGACTGAACTTTTTAAATATTTATGTCAAGAGGGTATAACACTGTTACTTTATAAACTATAGGCTTGTAATTAGAGATGGACGCAAAACTGAAAAAAAATGCACCTTTATTTCCAAATAAAATATTGGCGCTAATCCCATTTTCATGTTGCTTGGTAAATCCATCCCCCAAGCCCGAAAATTTGAGAGAATATTAATAATCCGCATCCTCACTGCAGCCAGGCTTTCTATAGCCTCTAACTGGAAAAAAATAGCCCCTCCCGAATTGTCGGAAGTCCTAGCAAAGATTAAGTGGACCAAACTTATGGAGCAATTAACCGCCTCCCTTCGGGACACAGAGGACCGATTCAATAAGATCTGGGGCCCATGGGAACTCTATTTAGATAATGGCTGATAGAATTAGAACTCTCCCCCCCCCCCCCTTACCACCCTGGAACGTAGGGCAATAAGTCACCTTGGCTGTATACCACCTACCACTCTCCGCTTAAGACCTGGGATCCGACCTGCTCATTTCAAATGATGTATTTATACCTGTTTCTGTTCTCTTTTCATTTTTATTTTTACTTTTATTTTTATTTTTATTTTTTATTGTTCCTACCGTTATGGGTCATTGTCATTCAATTAGACTCAAACAAATTAAGCGATGACCTATGGACCTTGGTACACTTGTTTTTTTTTTTTTTTTATCCAATCTTCCCCCAATTTAGGTACACCATCAACGGACGTCCATCTGCATATAGGTATAACCTCTTGAAACTAACTTCAGAGACTTGAAACTACCTTACATAAGGACACTGTTCTTCTACCGCATTTAATTATGATATTGTCAATACTCATGGATGTAAACAAGTTCTTCAACTTTGTATAATCTTTTATACCATAGGAATTGAGGGTAAGATTGTTCTATCTTGTACGAATATACCTCTTGTACCTGTTGACATATGCCTTTGAACTTAATAAAAAAAAGTGTTACAAAAAAAAAAAAAAAAAAATATTGGAGCCAAACATTGTGATAGGGACATAATTTAAACGGTTTTATAACCGGGATAAATGGGCAAATACATTTCATGGGTTTTAATTACAGTAGCATGCATTATTTAAAAACTATAATGGCCAAAAGCTGAAAAATAATAAAATTTTCCCACATTTTTTCTACTTTCCCATTAAAACACATTTAGAATAAAATAATTCTTGGCATAATGTCCCACCTAAAGAAAGCCTAATTGGTGGCGAAAAAAACAAGATATAGTTCATTTCATTGCGATAAGTAATGATAAAGTTATAGACGAATGAATGGAAGGAGCGTTGAAAGGTGAAAATTGCTCGGATGCTGAAGGGGTAAAACCTCTCAGTTGTGAAGTGGTTAAAAAAAGAAAAGTTTCTAAGGCAACTATGAATGGATTTTTGTTGTTGTTATTTATTTATTTTTAATATTTTAAATTGTTTGCTTGGTAACTGAGTTTTTGGAAGGGATTTAATTATATGAATGTTAGTAGATAAGGGCTTACAATTGATGGAACACAAAAAAAAACCCAAAGGAAAAAATACCCCTTTATTTCCAAATAATACTGTATATTGTCGACAAACATTGTACTAGGAACATAATGTAAATGTTGTGATAGCCGGGACTAACGGGCAAATACAATGTGTGGGTTTTATTTATAGTAGCATTGCTTATTTTAAAACTATAGGGAATGGAATTGGAGAAATAGTGTATTTTTTTTCTTTTTTTGTGTGTATTTGTCTTCAAAATGCATCGAAAATTACTGAAAACAAGTATCGCTCACAAAGACCTTAATTTGTGGAGGGAAAAAACAAGATCGAGATCATATACGTGTGATGAGTAGTGATAAAGTTATTGGCGAATGAATGGGAGGAGCGCTGACAGGGGAAAATTGCTTCTGTCCTGAAGGTGGCGAACTGTCCATGGTTTATTGCAAGCCTTTGAAACATAACGTTTGGAAAGCTAGCAATAAACCATGGACAGTTAGTCATTAAAGAGAACCTGTAACAATAAAAAGTTCCCCTGGGGGATACTCACCTCGGGAGGGGGAAGCCTGAGGGTCCCAATGAGGCTTCTCCTTCCCCTGTAGCTGCAGGCAATCCAGCGCTGGCTCCCCCGAAGTGTCCCGGAATCCTCCCTCCACAAGGCTGACAAGCGCTGATTTATTTACCTTCCCTGGCTCCAGCGGGGGCGCTGTTGCGGCTCTCAGCTCAGAGATAGGTGGAAATAGCTCATCTCTGTCGGGTCCGCTCTACTATGCAGGCACAGGAGACTTGCAGGAGACTTGCACCTGCACAGTAGAGCGGACCGACAGAGATCGCCTATTTCTTCCTATCTCCGAGCGGAGAGCCGATACTGCGCCTGCACTGGAGCCGGGAAGGTAAATATTTACATCGCCGCCGTTCCGAGAGGATTTTCGCCGCCGCCGTGGGACCGAAGAGGACAGGGGAAGCCTCGATAGGATCTGGAGGCTTCCACCACCCGAGGTGAGTTCCCCCCAGGGGAGGTTTTCTTCGTTACAGGTTTTCTTTAAAGGTATCACCGGAATCAAAGTTTGTTGGTTTGATGTCTGCATTTCTGCTCCTCGACTAATAGCGGACCACACTTCACTTGCTAAGTATACACAAATGGCTATATGCGCAGTCCAGCCTCTGGAAGTGTTATACTGATGTACAATACCCTCATGGAACTCCTGGAACTGACCTGCATGTGCAGAGGTGCCCCGCCTTCGGACAGGCCAGGCAGCATACTTCACTGGCGGGCAGCATGGCTGAAGAGGTATACGCACTGCATATGCACACATTATGGGAGGGACAGGAGGAAAGGATTCTTTTTTTTTCTTGAAAACATACTTGATTAGGTAATAATTGAATTATTTATTATACATCTTCTAGCTCAAAGATATATAATACATACTTAAAGAGAAACTCCAACCTAGAATTGAACTTTATCCCAATCAGTAGCTGATACCCCCTTTTACATGAGAAATATAATGATTTTCACAAACAGACCATCAGGGGGCGCTGTATGAATGATTTTGTGCTGAAACCCCTCCCACAAGAAGCTCTGAGTACCGCGGTACTCTGGGCAAACTGCCACAATGTAACAATGTTCACAGACAGGAAATAGCTGATTACAGCTGTCTCTAACGGCCAAAACAGCTAGGAGCAGCTACATAACCTGCCCACAGGAACAATGTCACCATGTAATAAATATCAGAATGTAAATCGGGGAGAGGAAAGATTTTACAATGAGCAAACACTGACTAAATAATTTATACATAATTATGGTAAAAAATGAAGCACTTTTTTTACTACATTATTTTCACTGGAGTTCCTCTTTACTATGCGGTACCAGGAAATTTTCGCACGACTGCCAAATGCATTCTTGTTTATCCGTTCTTTTGATATCCTCTTGTAATTAATGCATCTGAAGGACATTTGATTATATTTGCAAAAAAATGTATGTACCTCCTTCTGATGTCCAATACGTATAAACTGTACGTTGTAACATCTTGTCAGCATAAACCTAATGTGATCGAATAGTCTCAGATTACAGTCAGACTATAGGCAACAAGATCAAGAAGTTCCACAGCATTTTGTAACAAATTGTTTGCTGAACCAACAGAAAATGAAACAGAAATGTTTAATTCAACAATATCTAACCACGAGATTATTTAGACTGTTAGCCTCTCGACAATACATGAATACACAAGAGTGTATAATTGTAACGGTTGGGTGTCTTAGCTCAGATGTCTGATTATGTGGTGATCTGTAGAATCACCAATAATGCAGACGCTATACCCGATTATGTGTGATCTGCAGAATCACCAATAATACCAGTATAGCAGACAAGAGCTGAGTGTGTAGTTATTTGGTGCAACCGCAACTCCAATAGTTCAATGAGACCTCACCAGAGGGGCTGGTGAGGCAATAACGGTACACCAATCATGCACTAGCGTACAGGCTCCAGCAAGCTGGAGAACAAAACTGAAGAGGCTGAATCTCCCGAGGAGTGGGTGATTCAGGAAGTACTGCAGGCAAAGGGATACAGTAATACTACAATGACAGATTACCTGAGGAGCAGGCAATTAAAGTTGTACTGCGGCCTAGCAGAACTGTTTCACCAGAGGAGCTGGTGTAGCTAACACCTCATCAGTGGCGAGGGCCCACTGATGAGTAGAATGGTCAGGCAGGCAAGGTTCGGCAACAGGAAGGTACGTATCGGTACAGAATCAAGAGACAAGAGAGTAATCGGTAATCAGGCTGAGGTTCAGCTACAGGAAGGTACGTATCGGTACAGAATCAAGAGACAAGAGAGTAATCGGTAATCAGGCTGAGGTTCAGCAACAGGAAGATACGTATCGGTACAGAATCAAGAGACAAGAGAGTAATCGGTAATCAGGCTGAGGTTCAGCAACAGGAAGGTACGTATCGGTATAGAATCGTGAGACAAGAGAGTAAACGGTAATCAGGCAGAGGTTCAGCAACAGGAAGATACGTATCGGTACAGAATCAAGAGACAAGAGAGTAATCGGTAATCAGGCTGAGGTTCAGCTACAGGAAGGTACGTATCGGTACAGAATCAAGAGACAAGAGAGTAAACGGTAATCAGGCAGAGGTTCAGCAACAGGAAGATACGTATCGGTACAGAATCAAGAGACAAGAGAGTAATCGGTAATCAGGCTGAGGTTCAGCAACAGGAAGGTACGTATCGGTATAGAATCGTGAGACAAGAGAGTAAACGGTAATCAGGCAGAGGTTCAGCAACAGGAAGATACGTATCGGTACAGAATCAAGAGACAAGAGAGTAATCAGTAATCAGGCAGAGGTTCAGCAACAGGAAGGTACGTATCGGTACAGAATCGTGAGACAAGAGAGTAATCAGTAATCAGGCAGAGGTTCAGCAACAGGTAGGCAGATAGGCGAAGGTACAGGATCAGAAGGCAGGATCAGAGTCAGAGAAATCGCTAAGAGTCATACACAGGAGATCAATACGATAAGCAATATCCTAATCTAGGTGTGAAGTCCTTGGCATCAACACCCGGGAACTAGTCTAACAAATAACAATAGCAAGGTAGCAATATCCTAGACTAGGGGCCATATTCTATTGCTGAACTCGCCAGCGCTAAGCACTGGCGAGTTCTTAACTTAGGCGATGGGGGCATCGCCTAATCTAATAAAACTTTAGACCCCCCCAGGCGGAAAAGAACTCGCTTGGGCGATATAATCGCCCAGCGAGTTCTTAACACCGAATCCAATCACCCTTATCATGTCTCCGGGAAGCGATGCTTCCCGGCAGACATGAGCGTTAGCCTAGACCTGCAAAAAGCAGGTCTAAACTAGCTAACGCACGTCGTCGCCGCTGCATCTGGGGGTCTCCTTTAATAAGGAGACCCCCAGAGCTCCCCGTCGGGTCGCCGCACAGTTTAGAATCCCCCGCGCAGCTCTGCACCGGCACCCCTGCATACATACCGCCGCAGATCACCCGCCGCCTCTCGCCGCAAAATCCGTTGCGTAATTACAGTGTATCTAACACTGTAATTACTGTCGGCATAGAAGGAGCCCGGGCAAAGCATCTTTGAATCTGCAGCCTGGGCTCCCCATTGGTCCGCTGTCTAAACCAATAAAATGGCTCAGACAGCGGACCAATGGGGAGCCCCGGCTGCAGATTCAAAGATGCTTTGCCCGGGCTCCTTCTATGCCGACAGTAATTACAGTGTTAGATACACTGTAATTACGTGACGGATTTTGCGGCGAGAGGCGGCGGGTGATCTGCGGCGGTATGTATGCAGGGGTGCCGGTGCAGAGCTGCGCGGGGGATTCTAAACTGTGCGGCGACCCGACGGGGAGCTCTGGGGGTCTCCTTATTAAAGGAGACCCCCAGATGCAGCGGCGGAAGATGGCGGCGGGCCAGTGCGCATGTGTGGGGAGTGAGGCCGTGGTGCTGATGGACAGCACCACAGCGTAAACCTCACTCCCCATCGCTCGGTAAAAGGGAGCATCGCTCAGGCTTTCGCCTGAGTAATGCTCCCTAACGATCGGCCATCGCGCGAAGGATATGGGCAATAGGATTTGCCGGTAATCCTCGCGCGATGGCAAGGTGATAAGTAGCTCGCATCTGCAAGCTACTTATCACCTTGAATAGGATATGGCCCTAGGTGTGAAATCCTTAGCATCAACACCTGGGATCTAGTCTAAGGTCTGAGCGCTAACACACAAGTATTAACGACAACAGACACCTGCAGAATGAAGCCCGGAGGCTTAAGAAGCAGAGGAGACCCCACTGGCACGCCCCTCCCGGATCAGCCAATCCTGGGCGCCGTGGGACTCCTCTGACGTCAGCCGACCAGCAGGTCAGCTGACGCCTCTCTTCCTGGAATAAAGGTCCTGTCTATGCGCGCGCCCGCGCAAGACAGCGACCCTGTGAGCAGGAGAAAGCCCCGTCCTCGGCGTCCTACACGCCGAGAAGACGGGCAGGGGCACGAGGGCAACTGCGGCGGCGAAAGCGTTCGCCGCAGCCGTCGTTTCCCAGACCACCTCCGCCGGAGGAATGAGCAGAGACATGGAGGCAGCTGTGGCGGTGAGGCCGCTCGCCGCAGCTGCCATTATACTCATTACGATAATGATTCATGTTCAATGTCTCCTTGTAATTATCAGAGGCTTTATATTTTATCCAGGGCATCCATACCATAGTATATTTTCCAAAATGTTCCTTCTTCCAAGGATAGTTTCCACATTCTTCTATTAATCTTGGTAAGCCACTCCTTGTCTGAGAGATTAGATGTACTCTTCCAATAGAAATAGAGTCTTGGGGCTTGATTCACTAAACCGTGATAACTCAAATATCACACCTTATTAAAGATATCACACCTTATCAGATATATCACACCTTATCAAAGATATCACACCTTATTAAAGATATCACACCTTATCAAAGATATCACACCTTATCAAAGACATCACACCTTATCAAAGATATCACACCTTATCAAAGATATCACACCTTATCAAACTTATCACACCTTATCAAAGATATCACACCTTATCAAACATATCACACCTTATCAAATATATCACACTTTATCAGATATATCACACTTTATCAAAGATATCACACCTTATCAAAGACATCACACCTTATCAAAGATATCACACCTTATTAAAGATATCACACCTTATCAAAGATATCACACCTTATCAAAGACATCACACCTTATCAAAGATATCACACCTTATCAAAGATATCACACCTTATCAAACTTATCACACCTTATCAAAGATATCACACCTTATCAAACATATCACACCTTATCAAATATATCACACCTTATCAGATATATCACACTTTATCAAAGATATCACACCTTATCAAAGATATCTCACCTAATCACAGATATATCACACTTTATCAAAGATATCACACCTTATCAAAGATATCACACCTTATCAAAGATATCACACCTTATCAAACATATCACACCTTATCAAATATATCACACCTTATCAGATATATCACACTTTATCAAAGATATCACACCTTATCAAAGATATCTCACCTTATCAAAGATATCACACCTTATCAAAGATATCACATCTTATCAAATATATCACACTTTATCAAAGATATCACACCTTATCGAAGATATCACACCTTATCAAAGATAGCACACCTCCTCAAAGACATCACACCTTATCAAAGATATCACACCGTATCAAACTTATCACACCTTATCAAAGATATCACACCTTATCAAACATATCACACCTTATCAAACTTATCACACCTTATCAAATATATCACACCTTATCAAAGATATCACACCTTATGAAAAGTTATCACACCTTATCAAAGTTATCACTCCTTATCAAAGATAGCACACCTTATTAAACATATCACACCTTATCAAAGATATCACACCTTATCAAAGATATCACACCTTATCAAACATATCACACCTTATCAAAGTTATCACACCTTATCAAAAGTTATCACTCCTTATCAAAGATATCACACCTTATGAAAAGATATCACACCTTATAAAATATATCACACCTTATCAAAGTTATCACACCTTATCAAAGTTATCACACCTTATCAAAGATATCACACCTTATCAAACATATCGGGCTTGATTCACAAAGCGGTGCAAACTGTTAGCACGCTGGTGAAAAGCCCATTATCACGCCTAAAATCAGTTTAGGCGTGATAAGTTTAGGCGTGATAACTATAGCACCAACTGGGTTAGCACCGCAGTGCACAGCTGATCAAAAGTTTTGTGCTAGCAAAGTCTGGTGCGCGCGAAATGTTGCATAGAGTTTAATGGCGCTGCTTTGCGCGCAGGACTTTGCGCGCGATCTAAACTTATCTAAACTTATCACGCCTAAACTTATCACTCCTAAACTGAGTTTAGGCATGATAAGGGGCTTTTCACCAGTGTGGTGCAATGGTTATCACGTCTAAAGTCTTTTCGGCGTGATAACTGGGTTATCACCGCTTTGTGAATCGAGCCCATCACACCTTATCAAAGACATCACACCGTATCAAAGATAGCACACCTTATAAAAGATATCACACCTTATCAAAGTTATCTATATCAGGGCATGAGCAGCACAAACCAAATATTATGCAATACTATGCAAAGCATACACGCAGCCTTGAGATCCCCAGTCTCCATAAGAAATATATAAATACAGAGGGGCTGTAGCACACAACAGGAAAACAGTGACAGGGGCTCTTGGTTACGCTTTAACGCGTTTAAGCTCACCAATGCGCCAAAGTGTCCCCGATCTGGGGACACACCTTATCACACCTTATCAAAGATAAACCTTATGAAAAGATATCACACCTTATCAAAGATATCACACCTTATCAAAGTTAATACACCTTATCAGAGTAGCATAGCTTATCACAGTAGCATAGCGAGCGCTAGGAACCCGCAGGGGCTTAGGACAGGGCGAGTATCATTGCCAATTAGCAGGCATAAGTTTGTAGGGCTCGCTATGCTACTCTGATAAAGTGTGTTAACTTTGATAAGGTGTGATGTCTTTGATAAGGTGTGATGTCTTTGATAAGGTGTGATATCTGTGATAAGGTGTGATATCTGTGATAAGGTGTGATGTCTGTGATAAGGTGTGATATCTGTGATAAGATGTCTGTGATAAGGTGTGATATCTGTGATAAGGTGTGATATGTGTGATAAGGTGTGATATCTTTGATAAGGTGTGATATCTGTGATAAGGTGTGATGTCTGTGATAAGGTGTGATATCTTTGATAAGGTGTGATATCTGTGATAAGGCGTGCTATCTTTGATAAGGTGTGATATCTGTGGTAAGGTGTGATATCTTTGATAAGGTGTGATATCTCTGATAAGGTGTGATATCTGTGATAAGGTGTAATATCTTTGATAAAATGTGATATCTTTGATAAGGTGTGATATCTATGATAAGGTGTGACATCTTTGATAAGGTGTGATATCTGTGATAAGGTGTGATGTCTGTGATAAGGTGTGATGTCTGTGATAAGGTGTGATGTCTGTGATAAGGTGTGATACCTATGATAAGGTGTGATATGTGTGATAAGGTGTGATATCTTTGATAAGGTGTGATATCTTTGATAAGGTGTGATATCTGTGATAAGGTGTGATATCTGTGATAAGGTGTGATATCTATGATAAGGTGTGATATCTTTGATAAGGTGTGATATCTGTGATAAGGTGTGATATGTGTGATAAGGTGTGATATCTTTGATAAGGTGTGATATCTGTGATAAGGTGTGATGTCTGTGATAAGGTGTGATATCTTTGATAAGGTGTGATATCTGTGATAAGGCGTGATATCTTTGATAAGGTGTGATATCTGTGGTAAGGTGTGATATCTTTGATAAGGTGTGATATCTCTGATAAGGTGTGATATCTGTGATAAGGTGTAATATCTTTGATAAAATGTGATATCTTTGAAAAGGTGTGATACCTATGATAAGGTGTGATATCTATGATAAGGTGTGACATCTTTGATAAGGTGTGATATCTGTGATACGGTGTGATGTCTGTGATACGGTGTGATGTCTGTGATAAGGTGTGATGTCTGTGATAAGGTGTGATACCTATGATAAGGTGTGATATCTTTGATAAGGTGTGATATCTTTGATAAGGTGTGATATCTGTGATAAGGTGTGATATCTGTGATAAGGTGTGATGTCTTTGATAAGGTGTGATATCTTTGATAAGGTGTGATATCTTTGATAAGGTGTGATGTCTTTGATAAGGTGTGATGTCTTTGATAAGGTGTGATATCTGTGATAGTGGGCCTGATTCACAAAGCGGTGCTAACAGTTAGCACGCTGGTGAAAAGCCCTTTATCACGCCTAAACTCAGTTTAGGCATGATAAGTTTAGGTGTGATAAGTTTAGGTGTGATAAGTTTAGGCATGATAAGTTTAAAGGGACTCCGAGCTCAAAAAAAAAAAGAAAGTTGTACTCACCATGGGCTTTCTCCAGCCCAGTGCTGGTCGGGAGGTCCCACGCCGGCGTCCTGGCTCCTCTCCTTCTCCCCGCTCCGGAATGGCTGGCAGGCCGCAGCCCGGGCGACACTCTCCCGAGTGTCGGGCTTCTTCTTCCGCATATGACGCGGATTACGTCACATGCCGGCCGCCTCGCGTCATCATGGCGGCCGGCGTGAAAGTACTGCGCATGCGCGAACAAAGCGCGCATGCGCAGTACTTTCACGCCGGCCGCCATGATGACGCGAGGCGGCCGGCGTGTGACGTAATCCGCGTCATATGCGGAAGAAGAAGCCCGACACTCGGGAGAGTGTCGCCCGGGCTGCGGCCTGCCAGCCATTCCGGAGCGGGGAGAAGGAGAGGAGCCAGGACGCCGGCGTGGGACCTCCCGACCAGCACTGGGCTGGAGAAAGCCCATGGTGAGTACAACTTTCTTTTTTTTTTTGAGCTCGGAGTCCCTTTAAGCACCAACTGCGTTAGCACCGCAGTGCACAGCTGATCAAAAGTTTTGCGCTAGCAAAGTCTGGTGCACTTCGCATAGAGTTTAATGGCGCTGCTTTGCGTGCGGGACTTTGCGCGTGATCTAAACTTATCTAAACTTATCATGCCTAAACTTATCACGCCTAAACTTATCACGCCTAAACTGGCTTTTCACCAGCGTGGTGCAATGGTTATCACGCCTAAAGTCTCTAACTGGGTTAGCACCGCTTTGTGAATCGAGCCCAAGGTGTGATAACTTTGATAAGGTGTGATTTCTTTGATAAGGTGTGATATCTTTGATAAGGTGTGACATCTTTGATAAGGTGTGACATCTTTGATAAGGTGTGATATCTGTGATAAGGTGTGATATCTGTGATAAGGTGTGATATCTGTGATAAGGTGTGATAACTTTGATAAGGTGTGATTTCTTTGATAAGGTGTGATATCTGTGATAAGGTGTGATATCTGTGATAAGGTGTGATATCTGTGATAAGGTGTGATATCTGTGATAAGGTGTGATAACTTTGATAAGGTGTGATTTCTTTGATAAGGTGTGACGCGCTTTGAGTCCTATGGGAGAAAAGTGCTATAGAAATGTTACTGTATTTTATTGTATATCTTTGATAAGGTGTGATATCTGTGATAAGGTGTGATCTCTTTGATAAGGTGTGATATCTGTGATAAGGTGTGATTTCTTTGATAAGGTGTGACGCGCTTTAAGTCCTATGGGAGAAAAGCGCTATAGAAATGTTACTGTATTTTATTGTATATCTTTGATAAGGTGTGATATTTGCGTTATCTCAGTTTAGTGAAACAAGCCCTTGTTGTGTTTGTTTTAGCAGCCACTGATCTGGCTGAAGATTGTAGCTCTGTTGAGGCTATGCCAGCCCAACACAATTATTTTATTGTGTGAATGGTACAGTTTGTTGCTCCACGGAAATGGACGCTGACTTGGGTGCATGCATGTGTTCCCTTTATTTAAAGGTTAAGAACATGAATTGTCCTCAGCTTGAGACTCTAGAGCATGACATGTTCACTTGGATGCTGACTGGCATAAGTAGAGTAGGGACCAGTTCTAAGGAGTAAACTGGACGAGTATAAAAGATACTGCTGTTTTTTTTTTTTGGATATATATATTAAAAACAGAAAAACCTCAATTTCAAAACGGTCAGTTGGTTTTATTAATGTTAGTGTTCCAGCATCAGTGAGCATGTGTTGTGAGTACAAGGGGCTCGATTCAGTAAACAGTGCTAACCCAGTTAGCACGCCTAAAGGCTTTGGGCGTGCTAACTAGGGTGCTAAGTAGTTAGCACATACAAACTACTTAGCACCGTAGTTAGCACATGCAAACTTAGCACCGTAGTTAGCACATGCAAACTACTTAGCACCGTAGTTAGGACATGCAAACTCGCTGACGTCATCGGACGTCCTCCGGGCTGTACTGAGCAGGCGCAGTACAGCCCGGAGGACGTCCGATGACGTCAGCGCGCCCGCGTGGGACACAGAAGAGCCCGTCCGTGGAGCGCAGAAGAGCCCGACCTGGCAGCCGGCCTGGCCAGGTCGGGTCGGCCACCGAAGACGACCGGAAGCCTCTGGAGCGGCGGCGAGGGCACCTCCTGCCTGCCACGGGCTGGAGGAAGCCCCGGGTAAGTGGATATGGATTTTTATTTTTTTCCACGTTACCCTGAACCTTCCCTTTAAACATGGAATTAGAAAGGATTCCCAATACCACTGTCCAAATTGTCCATCAAAACCAGGACTGTGCCTTAATTCCTGCTTTGAGATCTACCACACAGTCCTCCAGTATTCACTCTTTCACTGTACACCTTTTTGCTTTACTCTGCTGAGCTTCCACTTTCTGACTTCAGGCATGGCTGATGACCACCCCCTGGCTTCTCACCATTGGCATGGATTACAACCACCCCTGGCTATGGATTACGACCACACCCTTGCTTTAGATCTCTGGCATGGATGACAACCACCTCCTACTTTCAGATTTCTTGCATGGCTGATGACCACTCCCTGGCTTCTGACCTCTGGCATGGATGACAGCCACCCTCTGGCTTCCGACCTCTGGCATGGTTTATGACCACTCTCAGGCTTCTGACCTCTGGTATGGCTGATGACCACTCCCTGGCTTCTGACCTCTGGCATGGATGACAGCCACCCTCTGGCTTCCGACCTCTGGCATGGTTTATGACCACTCTCAGGCTTCTGACCTCTGGCATGGCTGATGACCACCCTCTGGCTTCTCACCGTTGGCATGGATTACGACCACACCCATGCTTTAGATCTCTGGCATGGATGACATCCACCTCCTACTTTATGATTTCTTGCATGGCTGATGACCACTCCCTGGCTTCTGACCTCTGGCATGGATGACAGCCACTCTCAGACTTCTGCCCTCTGGCATGGCTGATGACCACCCTCTGGCTTCTGACCTCTAGTATGGTTTATGACCACTCACAGACTTCTGACCTCTGGCAGGCTGATGACCACCCTCTGGCTTGGCCAGCGACCATCCTCCAGCCTCTGACATCTGGCATGGCTATTAATCATCCTCTGGCCTCTACCTTTCTACAGCTTCTGCCTGGAGGAAGTGCCAATGTGTTTGTGTTTATGTTAAGAGGCCTCTCTGTACTCCCATGTAGTATGAGAGCTTTCCTTCACAATCTGTTTATAGTATACACAATCTACTGGCCCTCTATATGTAGGTAGTAAAACTTGCCAATCAAAATTGAAAGTGTGTATTGGGCTTTTTTCTAACAACTGTCTCCTATAAAAATAGTATGAGCTCTCAGTATGTTTTGCTAAGAGAGAATGACACTATTGCATTTGGTGAAAAAAAACTGGCCTTGAAAAAGCCATTGGTGCTACTCATAGTTAACAGTCTGCTGTGTGCCCAAATACCTATGTAATTATGTACATGGGGTATCATTGTAACCGTGACAAGCAAAATAATAGAATTTGGGGTGTTTAGGGCCGAGGCCTGTGTCATGTGAATTATTTTTAGTGACAAACTAAAAAAAAATCGTAAAAAATATAATGTTAAATCTCTGGTGAAACTTCAGAAAAACAAGGCAAGTCAAAATCTTACAAAATACCATTATCTGAGTAGACCTGGATCTCTAGCTTTCAGAATGGTGACATGTATGGCTTTTATTGAATGTTCTGATGCTCCAGGGGCTTTGCTTAGGAAGAATGACACTATTACTTATAGTGAACAGTAAAACTGTCTTTAAAAAGCCATTGGTGCTATTTGTGGTTAACAGTCTGCTGTGTGTCCAAAAAGCTACAAGCTAAAATCTGATTATCTATTTAGGATATCATTTTAACTGAAAAAAGCAAGATATTATAATTTGGGGTGTTTTAGGACTGAGATCTATGTCATGTAAATTATTTTTAGTGATAAAAAATGAAAAGCAATAACATTTTTATTTTCCTATGCTCTGTACCAAAATAAAACGCTTGAACAAAAAAAGAATAAACAAATTGTTACCTTAGGGACTCAACTTTTTGAATATGTATGCCATGACGGTGTATTAGAGTTATTTTTGCAAATAAAGGCTTGTAACTATTGAGCGAGTACAATGACAAAAACAAATACATACACCTTTATTTCAAATAATATATTACATTGTACCAGGGTTGCTCATTCCGATTTTGCGGAATTTAAATTTCCAAATTTCTGATCGGAAATCCGAGATTCCAATCGGAACTTGGAAATCGCAACTCGGAAATCAGATTTCTGCGGAAATACTGCATTACTGCAATTTGGTAATTTTAGCGCAATCACAGAACTCGGAAGCAATGGACCAGTCAGAGGATGCTGAGTCAACTCGGAAGTATTTGGCCAATCAGAGAATGCAAAAAATGACCAAAAAAAACACTACTCAGAAAATGGAAATCCGAACTTGGAAATCGAAAACCGATCAGAAATCCGCAGAATCGGTAATCAGCATTTCCGACCATCCCTACATTGCACTAGGAACATAATGTGAATGTTGTAATAACCGGGACAAATGTGCAAATAAAATGTGTGGGTTTTATCTTCAGTAGCCCATTTTATTTTAAAAACATTAATGACTGAAAACTGAGAAATAAAGTTTTTCAGTCTTTTTCTTCCTATTCCCTTTAAAATACATACAAAATAAAATAATTCTTAGCAAAAAAAAAAAAAAAAAAAATAACACCCAAAGAAAGTCTAATTTGTGGTGAAAAAAAACAATGTATAGATCATTTAGGTGTGATAAGTAGTGATAAAGTTATTACTGAACGAATAGAAGCCGTGCTGAAATGTGAAAATTGCACTGATTTAAGGTAAAAACCCAAAGGGTCAGTTTCCACTACATGCGGATTCTGGATGGAGAAAAACTGCCTCCGATGAAGACCTATGGGCCCGATTCCACGAAACCCAATTTTTCTGATGCAAAAAAATGATGGGTGGGATATTGAATTTTTTTATTTTTTATTAATCGACGTAATGAAGAACAGAGGCACCAAAAGGATAAAACCAGTTATTAAAAAGTTTAAAAACGCTTAGGAGGCAGTTGGTGGACTTACCTCCTGTAAGCAGACACAAGAAACTGTGTATTCAAGACAAAGTACATTTATTGGTACACTCCAGGTTTTTTTTCGCAACGCCTTTCGCAGGCCTATACCTGCTTCATCAGGCAATAGATAATTGGAGTACACAACAACATTTGGTCCGGGTAACACCTTGGCGCCTCAGGTTGTGTACTCCAATTATCTGTTGCCCGATGAAGCAGGTATAGGCCTGCGAAACGCGTTGTGAAAAACCCCTGGAGTGTACCAATAAATTTATTTTGTCTTGAATACACAGTTTCTGGTGTCTGCTTGTAGGAGGCAAGTCCACCACTTCCTCCTAAGCGTTTTTAAACATTTTAAGCATTGATTTTATCCTTTTGGCGCCTCTGTTCTTCATCACGTTATAATTGATATCCACCCCTGGCGGAGGGGGATACCCCTTTTTCTTCCTGTCTACAGAGAGCGACTTCTTATCCCTGAGTGAGGACAGGTCTAATCTCCTCACCTGCCTACACAGTGGTTGCCTGGAGGTAGCTCTGGTTTGTGAGTATAATTCTGCACTCGTTTCATAAACCCATTTACCATTACTTACTACACCATATTGGGCTCTCCGTTCTCTCTTTTTTACATATGCATAACAAATCTGTTTCTCATACAATGATTGATAGTCACATCCAGAAATCTGGATCCAGAAAACTGATGCTGAATGCAACATGCTAGCGGAAATAGGCCCTTAGAGGTTAAATTTGTTATTTCTATTATAGGTTATATTTCCCCATTATTGAGCGATGGACCTGATTGATGTCATAATAGATATCATAACATATTGTCAGGGCCGGATTTATCATTAGGCACTACAGGCATGTGCCTACAGGCGCCTGGTAATGGAAAGCCACTCCCCTCCCCAAGTCCCTCCCTCCCTCCTTCCCTAAGCAGAGTCCTGATGAGAGTGTAAATGAGAGGTCACCCTGCTCTTGGCACTCCACTGACAAGATCTCCCTTCAGTCAGGGGTACCTCTAGCTACTTAATATTAAGGGTTTTTCTGGCTACCTAATACTCAGGGGCACCTGTAGTTACCTATGATGGGCAAGGGAAGTAAGGGAGAAGTGACAGCCGGGACAGCCAGCACACTAGCGGTGCAGTGCGGTGGGGGTTTGTAGGTTCATTGAGGGCGGAGTCTAAGGTGCCAGGACATCTGTGCCTATAGGCTCCCGTGATGTAAATCCGGGCCTGCATGCATGGAGGGCGGAGTCTAAGGTGCCAGGACATCTGTGCCTATAGGCTCCCGTGATGTAAATCCGGGCCTGCATGCATGGAGGGCGGAGTCTAGTGTGCCAGGACATCTGTGCCTATAGGCTCCTGTGATGTAAATCCGGGCCTGCATATTGTGGTAATGATGACTACTCATCAGAGGTCTTCATGTCTCTTCATCAGCATTGTCTTCTACCAGCAGCACTGTCCATGCAGAGCTCCCTTTTGTACACTGGGGGGCAGTGCTTCTCCACAAATAACAGCCAAGTTTCTGCAGGAACTCTGCATGGGATGTGTATATCAGTTACATAGTTACAGTTATTTAGGTCATTATTATTTTATTTATTGTATTTATTATTGTATTTATAAAGCACCAGCATATTATGCAGCGCTGGACAAAAAATAGAGTAGAAAAAAAAACATATGTCCAATGAGTTCAACCAGAGAAGGAAAGAATACTTACTAATGAAAGTTTTGCCTGACTTGATTGGACCTGTAGACTTAACACTTCACTGCCTTATGGATTCCCGCTGAGCCTGAGAAAAGGTCTTTAAGCACCCAAGGTTTTCTAAGGCTCCTTATCCACTTGCAAGCGCAATTGCAAAATGCAAAAGCTTCTTTTCCACTTGGCGTGATTGTGATGTGAACCATCAGGAGAAAAATACAATCATGGCAATAATCGCGCAGCACTACGATTGCGCTTGGGGAAAAATCGAAACGCGCTAATGAAAAAAGTACACCGCGATTTACATGTAAATCATGGTGCACTAGCGATCAGCAAAACGTCGGCAATCCGCTTGTTCAAGCGGATCGTGGCAAGTGGAAAAGGGCCCTAAAGGTGCTTCCTCCTGCAAATCAATTTAACAAGCTTAACAACTAATAATAACGTATGTTCTCCTCGTGTCTGCGTGGGTTTCCTCCGGGGACTCTGGTTTCCTCCCACATCCCAAAAACATACAGATCAGTTAGTTGGCTTCCCCCTAAATTGGTCCTAGACTACGATACATACACTACACAATACATACATAGACAAAAGACTATGGTAGGGATTAGATTGTGAGCTCCTCTTGTTAGTGACAAGACTATATATACTATGTACAGCGCTGCAGAAGATGTCGGCGCTATATAAATACTAAATAATAATAAATAATAATAATATAATTATAACTATATACCGTAACTGTATATCTGTATATATTATGGAAAATGCCAAACTCTTCTCCTAGGCAAGAGGCCGGACCTCAGCCTGAGATCAGATTGCTAGGGGTGGGGTAATCATCTCTTGCTACCATCTCCACCCTCCAGCAGAGAAAGAGTTAAAACTGCTGGACACAGGCTGGCAAGGAGTCCTTCCTTAGCCGGTATCCATACTCAATCAAGGAGCCAGGCTATTACACATGGAACTTTGTATCTTCTGCTTTGGATTTACAATCCCAAAAGGACATGGTAATTTCTACAGAACTACTCAGACTATAACTAGTTATCATTTTTCACTTTTATTCCCTTTATGTTTTAATAATCTGCTCAATTGCTGTATTTAGTTTATGCATTATTTTATTATAAAATATATTATAAAAGTGCTTGTTCTGAAAGCTCTGCTAAGAGAACATTACCATAACCGTTTTGATTAATACTGTTATATTTTGCTATCTCTAGAAAGGTTGTTGAATTTACCCTTTTTCCTGCAGGATTTAGCTAGTATGGCTGGATAGTGTACTGGTTAAGGGCACCACCTTTCACATGGGAGACCAGGGTTCGAATCCTGGCTAGGTCAAGTACCTATTCAGTAAGGAGTTCAAGGCAAGACTCCCTAACACTGCAGGGTGGCCTCCTGAGCGTGCCCTAGTGGCTGCAGCTCTTGAGCGCTTTGAGTCCGACAGGAGAAAAGCGCTATACAAATGTTCGTATTATTATTAGTTAGGTTGCTTATTCGCACGCTTATTGCGAATTGGTGGCAGAGACCCGATCTCCATATGAGATCGCAGATTGTATCGATTGTACATACAATCAAAATGGTACTGTGTGAGGACTCATCAACCAATCCAAAAGGCTACTTTGCCTGCAGTATAAATGCCTTCAGGATTCTCTCAGAGTCTGAGGCTGAATGGTAAACTGTGGCAAAGGGAACAGGAATTGGAGGGCGACGTCACAAAGGGGCACCCTTGTCTTGTACCATTTGGGAGCTTGAAGGGGTCAGATAACATATAATTTGCTTTAATTGGAGATGATGATTTTGAGTAAAGTCATTGAATCCAGTTACTCGTTTGTTGCCCTAGTCCTAGATTTTGGATTGTAGCACATATGTATCTCCAGGAGACTCTATCCAATGCTTTCTTGGTGTCTGTGGATAGGAAAAGTCCCTCCACAGATTGCTAAAAGGGCCACAAGCCTATGCTTATTGCATTAGCAGTCTTGTCCCTACCCTCTCTTCCCGGGACAAATCCTACCTGGTCTGATCTTATTATAGAAGGCAGGGGGAGGGAGGGGGGGATATCCGATTGGCTATGACTTTAGGAAAGATTTTTATTTCATTATTTAACAGCGAGATTGGGCGGTAGCTAGTGCAACTTTTTTTACCATCTTTGTGTATTATAGTGGCATGAGCTTCTAAGAGTTGTGCTGGTGGGAAGGTATCTGCCTTAAAGCAGATCCGAGATGAAAAACTAACTATAACAAGTAACTTGTCTATATATCTTATCTAAAGTTTAGATAGTTTACACAGCATATCTAGCTGCAAACCGCTTCAAACTTTTATGATTATTTATTCCTTTGATACAATGAGGGCAGCCATGTTCTGTTTGTGACATTGTCACAGGCTGAGAGCTGGAGATGCTATCAGCTTGCCTGTGTGTAAATTCAAACCCCTCTCCTCCTCCTTCCTCCCCTCTGCCTCTGAAATCTCTGGCTAGTAACCTCCTCCTCCTCCTGCCCAGACTGAGCTCCCAGCTACTGTCTGAAAACGCCAAGGCACTGTGAAAAGCTGTGGGCGAGGCTTGTTTAGTTTATAGGGAATTAGGGTATTAAAACAAAACAAAAAAAGTATTTGGCTTGAGGAATGCCCTATAAACTTTATGAAAGGAACACAATTATGCAATGAGTAAAAGTTTATCTCGGATCCACTTTAATGGAGTTAAATGCCTCTATGAATGGATCTGCTAGGATGTTGGCAAACTTTTATAGTATAGGGCTACCAGTCCATCTGAAAGCGTTTTTTTGCCTAGTTTTATCTGTTTTACTCTGTAGGAATTCTGCTGTGGCATGTCCACGTCATCCGCAATAGTTGTGCGCAGGTACAGTATGCACCAGATGACATGGATGCGTGGGCATGAATAACCGAGCAGGTGCAGAAGAGCCAACCTGCTAGCAGGGTCCCAGCCGGCGGGACAATGCAGAGGACTGGGGCTGTGGCGAGGGACTGAGACTGCTGCTAGGGGCTGGATGAAGCCCCAGGTGAGTAAAATCTTTTTAATCATATTTGTATCAGAAGTCCTTTAACCAAGTCACCATGTGATTTTCACGTCCAAAAGGTTTGCCGTTGCGCTCCCGTGTCACCCCCCCAGAAGCCTGGAGATCAATGAATGGGAGCATTGTTTCCATTCACTGATATAAGTACCCGGAAGAAAAACCGACGGTTTCTTTTCAGAGGCCGCGGTCTGAAAAAAAAAAATCATGTCCTCCTTGTAGTTCCTGTAAGCGAGCTCACAGGGTAGAGAAACAAAAAATCACTGTGGCCATCTTGTGGCCAAATATTAAAACTACATGCACATTCATTTTTATCACAAAAAGACACAATAAATTACACTTAAAATTAACTGTTTACCTCCCACACCCAAAAAAAATACCCAAATAAATGTTTTAACTTAAAAAAAAAAAAAATTACAATTTAAAAAAAATAAAAAACATAAATAGTTACCTAAGGGTCTGGATCTTTTTTTAATATGCATGTGAAGAGGGTATACAGCTAATATTTTTTTAAAATTATAAGCTTGTAAATAGTGATGGACGCAAAACTAAAATAATGCACCTATATTTCCAAATAAAATATTGGCGCCATAGTTGATAGGGTCATAATTTAAATGGTGTAATAACCGGGACAAATGGGCAAATAAAATACATGGGTTTTAATTATGGTAGCATGTATTATTTTAAAGCTTTAATGGCTGAACACTGAGAAATAATGAATTTTTTCCATTTTTTTCTTAATATTCCTGTTAAAATGCATTCAAAAAAAAAAATTCTTAGCAAAATGTACCACCCAAAGAAAGCCTAATTGGTGGTGGAAAAAACAATATATAGATCAATTCATTGTAGTGATAAAGTTATTGGAGAATGAATGGGAGGTGAAAATTGCTCGGATACATAAGGTGAAAAACGACTGAAGGCTGAAGTGGTTAAGCTCCTCTGCATGTTACCTCGTGTCCTAGTCTATCTCTGCTCGGAACATGGAATCACTGAGCTCTGCCCGCAGTCACACAAAAACCTTACTTTAGGATGTGGGTTAGATTGGGTTATTAATCACACATTTTAGTCTAATAAATCTCTTGTTATCACATTCTAAGTATTGTTTTATTAAAATCCGGTTCGTTTAAAATGAGTGCTTGATGTGGGGAAGTTTGCTCACTTAAGCTTGTAATATCACTATCAGACCACTAGGTGGCGATTTCATTGATGAGTAGATGTGTTGTTACTTTTGTATGCCCATTAACCTCCTTGCCGGTTATCCCGAACACAGTTCGGGGTAACCTGCGCAGGAGGATTGCTCAGGCCCCGCTGGGCCGATTTGCATAATTTTTGTTTTGTTACAAGCAGCTAGCACTTTGCTAGCTGCTTGTAACTTCCGATCGCCGCCGCTCGCCGCCGATCCGCCGCAATCCGCCGCGCCGAGCCGCTCCCCCCCCCCGCCCCAGACCCCTGCGCTGCCTGGCCAATCAGTGCCAGGCAGCGTTGAGGGGCGGATCGGGATTCCCTATGACGTCCCGACGTCCATGACGTCGGTGACGTCATCCCGCCCCGTCGCCATGGCGACCGGGGAAGCCCTGCAGGAAATCCCGTTCTCAACGGGATTTCCTGCATACTCTGATTGCCGAAGGCGATCGGAGTGGGTGGGGGGATGCCGCCGCTCAGCGGCTATCATGTAGCGAGCCCTCGGCTCGCTACATGATTTAAAAAAATAAAAAAATAAAAAACCTCCTGCGCTGCCTCCTTGCCGGAGGAATTGAACCGGCAAGGAGGTTAAAGGGAACCTTAAAGAGACTCTGTAACGGAAAAAAAGTCCCCTGTAGAGTACTTACCTCCGTAAGGGGGAAGCCTCTGGATCCTAAAGAGGCTTTCCCCATTCTCCTCCATCCCACGGTGACAGAGCTGGACCCCCCAAAACCACAGCCAATAATTTGTCATGCTGTAGCGCAGGTGCCGTAACGCCTGCAATATTTACCTTCCCCGCCTCTAGCGCGGGAGCAGTAGCGGCTCCCTGATGGGACTTGCGCCTGTGCAGTAGTGCGGACCCAACTGGGATCGGCTACTTCTGCCTGATCACAATCAGAGATCCGCTACTGCACTGGAGCCAGAAAGGTAAATATTTACATGCCCACCACACGGGGGCTTCTAGCGCTGCCACTGTGGGACAAAGGAGGATGGGGGTGGCCTCAATAGAATCCAGAGGCTTGCCCCTCCCAAGGTAAGTCCTCCACAGTTTCTCTTTATTTGAAAAAAAAAAGTGTTTACTTACTTGGGGCTTCTACTAGCCCCCTGCAGCCTAAGCCCCCCCCCCCCATGCCAACGTCTGGACAAACCAATCCTCTGATTCGCCGCAGCAAATCAGTTTCGTTTTTGGCAAGTCGCTGCGGGGTCTGGAGGATCGGTTTGTCCCGGAGCGGGCACTGGGGGGGGGGGGAGCCTTGCTTAGGCTGCAGGGGGTTAGTACAAGCCCCAGGAAAGTTAAGCTCTTTATATATATATATATCCAGTTTCCGTTAAGGCTTTAGCTATGTTAGGTAATATGACTAAACAGCAGCAACATGTTAAAATTACTAACATTGCTTAAAGGGGCAATATGGCGAAAAAATTTACAATTTTAAATATGTGCAAACATAGACAAATAAGAAGTACGTTTTTTTCCAGAGTAAAATGAGTCATAAATTACTTTCCTCCTATGTTGCTGTCACTTTTCCTGCTCGCTACACAGTTTTTTGGCAGTTGGACAGAGCAACTGCCATTCAGTAAATGCTTTTGAAAATAAATAAATCCATAAGAATCCCACATGAAGAGATAGACTAGTCTAAAACCTGTCGCTTCTGTCAGATTTCTACTACCTACTGTAAGTGACAGCAACATAGGAGAAAAGTAATTTATGGCTCATTTTACTCAGGAAAAAACATACTTCTTATTTGTATGTGTTTACATGTATTTAAAATGTTAAAATTTGTCACCATAATGCCCCTTTAATAAAACTAAATGCATACAGAGAAACTCATGGATGGTATAACTCAAGTACACATATGTAATATAGGATTGAGGTATGTAAATCTAGTGATCTGCCGCCTGCTGACATATAAGTGTTATAACGATATTGCAGATTGTATTTGTTTCTCATACCTTTCCTCTAACTCATGGGGAATGGCAGCGACAGAGATTTAGGCCCCGTTCACACTTGCGGTTGTCTGCCAAACGGACCGGATGACCTGACCGGATCCGGACCGGATCCGGATCGGAACCGTACGGTTCTGATCCGGATCCGATCCAGATCCGGTCAGGTTGCATCAGGTGTTCATCAGGATGCGATCCGGATCCGTTTGGCAAAAGTTACGTAAAAAACAAAAAAAATGTTGGGGTCTGGGAGGTCAGCAGAAGGGGGACCTGTGGAATCAGGCCCTCCGCTGTTTAGCACTCACCTCCACCTCCAACATGCTGCCAACATCTCCAGCTCGTGCTGCTCCACTCCAAAATGCTTGCCCATGTGTCCCCGATCCAATATCGCTGCAACAATCCTCATAGGAAGTGGGGTAGAACATCCGGATTTTTAGCCAGTGTGTTGTGCGCTATCCGGTTCTCATTGATTTGTATTGGCCGGATGGTGCAGTCCGGCTCCACCCCGGATACGGCTGCCGGAGGAGCCGGACCAAAAAATAGCGCATGTTGGAACGGACGCCGGAGTCCGGATCCGGTCCGGACGAAACGGACGCATGTGAACGGTGGCATAGACTTACATTGCTATGCCGTGCGTCCGTTTCGTCCGTTCCGCATGCGGTGCGGCTCCGGCACGGCGATTCCGGATAGCCACCGCTAATGTGAACCGGGCCTTAAAGAGAAACAGGGTCCGGCAAGCACTGTCTTGCAGTACATTCATGGGTTATGGCGACTCCTGTGCCTTTCTGGGACTTCTTGAATGGCATTCAGCATCCACCTCCTTGGATCATGAAGCCCCCGATCTTGATCTTTTATGTCCCTGGGGCTGGGGGAGGGGACAGGATGGGGATCCCTGAGGTGAGCAGGACGAAGTGTCCAGGATTGGTACCTTAAAGGATACCCGAAGTGACGTGACATGATGAGATTGTATCATCTCCCTCTATCTAGGACTTGCAGAGCGAAGGGGAATCTCCATCTGTAAGGGAGTTTGCATTCTTTTAGTGTTTGCAGGAGAGGTTTCAGTGCTATCCTGTTTGTCAGGGTGATAGGAGAAAGATCTTGGTAGAACTGTATTGCAGCCTGGTTGAATAACAGGGAAATTGTATACACACCGAAAGGTAATTTTCCTTTCCTAGTGCTGCAACTCCATGGAAGCGTACTAATTGGGTTAGCCCCGCCCCAACCCCTCAGGACAATTTAACTATAAAGCTGAATACAGGGCAGCTTCTAGGCTAAATTGCACCCAGGGTGATGGTGTAAATATTGCGCCCCCTCCCCCCCACCCCCGTGGACTCTTATTGTTTAGGGAGAGTCACACAGCCACAGGTCACAGGTAGATCTGCCTACTTACTAGTGACCAGCGGCTCATCCAGGAGGAAAATACACAGGCAACGAGAGCCCGGAAAGCCGACTCCTCCATGGGCACCGTGCGCTGACAGCCTGGAGTACCGCTACAGGACATCAGGTGTCATCACACGGTGGTGACAGCCTGCAGTACCGCTACAGGACACCAGCTGTCATCACGCGGTGGTGACAGCCTGCAGTACCACTACAGGACATCAGGTGTCATCACGTGGTGGTGACAGCCTGCAGTACGCCTACAGGACATCAGGTGTCATCACGTGGTGGTGACAGCCTGCAGTACCACTACAGGACATCAGGTGTCATCACGTGGTGGTGACAGCCTGCAGTACCGCTACAGGACATCAGGTGTCATCACACGGTGGTGACAGCCTGCAGTACCGATACAGGACATCAGGTGTCATCACACGGTGGTGACAGCCTGCAGTACCGCTACAGGACATCAGGTGTCATCACACGGTGGTGACAGCCTGCAGTACCACTACAGGACATCAGGTGTCATCACGTGGTGGTGACAGCCTGCAGTACCGCTACAGGACACCAGCTGTCATCACACGGTGGTGACAGCCTGCAGTACCACTACAGGACATCAGGTGTCATCACGTGGTGGTGACAGCCTGCAGTACCGCTACAGGACATCAGGTGTCATCACACGGTGGTGACAGCCTGCAGTACCGATACAGGACATCAGGTGTCATCACACGGTGGTGACAGCCTGCAGTACCGCTACAGGACATCAGGTGTCATCACACGGTGGTGACAGCCTGCAGTACCGCTACAGGACACCAGCTGTCATTACGCGGTGGTGACAGCCTGCAGTACCACTACAGGACACCAGGTGTCATCACGTGGTGGTGACAGCCTGCAGTACCACTACAGGACATCAGGTGTCATCACGTGGTGGTGACAGCCTGCAGTACCACTACAGGACATCAGGTGTCATCACGCGGTGGTGACAGCCTGCAGTACCACTACAGGACACCAGCTGTCATCACGCGGTGGTGACAGCCTGCAGTACCGATACAGGACATCAGGTGTCATCACACGGTGGTGACAGCCTGCAGTACCGCTACAGGACATCAGGTGTCATCATGCGGTGGTGACAGCCTGCAGTACCGCTACAGGACATCAGGTGTCATCACACGGTGGTGACAGCCCGCAGTACCGCTACAGGACATCAGGTGTCATCAGGCGGTGGTGACAGGCTGCAGTACCACTACAGGACACCTGGTGTCATCATGCGGTGGTGACAGCCTGCAGTACCGCTACAGGACATCAGGTGTCATCATGCGGTGGTGACAGCCTGCAGTACCGCTACAGGACATCAGGTGTCATCACACGGTGGTGACAGCCTGCAGTACTGCTACAGGACACCAGCTGTCATCACGCGGTGGTGACAGCCTGCAGTACCGATACAGGACATCAGGTGTCATCACACGGTGGTGACAGCCTGCAGTACCGCTACAGGACATCAGGTGTCATCAGGCGGTGGTGACAGGCTGCAGTACCGCTACAGGACACCTGGTGTCATCATGCAGTGGTGACAGCCTGCAGTACCGCTACAGGACATCAGGTGTCATCATGCGGTGGTGACAGCCTGCAGTACCGCTACAGGACATCAGGTGTCATCACACGGTGGTGACAGCCTGCAGTACCGCTACAGGACATCAGGTGTCATCACACGGTGGTGACAGCCTGCAGTACCGATACAGGACATCAGGTGTCATCACACGGTGGTGACAGCCTGCAGTACCGCTACAGGACATCAGGTGTCATCACACGGTGGTGACAGCCCGCAGTACCGCTACAGGACATCAGGTGTCATCAGGCGGTGGTGACAGGCTGCAGTACCACTACAGGACACCTGGTGTCATCATGCGGTGGTGACAGCCTGCAGTACCGCTACAGGACATCAGGTGTCATCATGCGGTGGTGACAGCCTGCAGTACCGCTACAGGACATCAGGTGTCATCACACGGTGGTGACAGCCTGCAGTACCGCTACAGGACACCAGCTGTCATCACGCGGTGGTGACAGCCTGCAGTAGCGATACAGGACATCAGGTGTCATCACACGGTGGTGACAGCCTGCAGTACCGCTACAGGACATCAGGTGTCATCAGGCGGTGGTGACAGGCTGCAGTACCGCTACAGGACACCTGGTGTCATCATGCAGTGGTGACAGCCTGCAGTACCGCTACAGGACATCAGGTGTCATCATGCGGTGGTGACAGCCTGCAGTACCGCTACAGGACATCAGGTGTCATCACACGGTGGTGACAGCCTGCAGTACCGCTACAGGACATCAGGTGTCATCACGCGGTGGTGACAGCCTGCAGTACCGCTACAGGACATCAGGTGTCATCACGCAGTGGTGACAGCCTGCAGTACCGCTACAGGACATCAGGTGTCATCACACGGTGGTGACAGCCTGCAGTACCGCTACAGGACATCAGGTGTCATCACACGGTGGTGACAGCCCGCAGTACCGCTACAGGACACCAGGTGTCATCACGTGGTGGTGACAGCCTGCAGTACCGCTACAGGACATCAGGTGTCATCACGCGGTGGTGATGTGATGATGACTTGATGTCTGACGTGAGCAGCCCAGGAGGAGTCAGGGAAGATGATCGCGCTGGTAATCTTTCTTCTTCCATTTGGCTGCACCACGTGTCACCAGCTCCCTAGCGGTTATGTCCTTCTGCCTGCACCCCCCTTCCTCGGCATGGCATGGCACAGGGGTAGGGAAGCTATGGCTCAGGATCCAGATGTGGCTCTTTTGATGGCTGCATCTGGCTCACAGACAAATCAGTAGGGGTTGGTTCACTAAGATACATGGCTCAAGCAGCACAGCTTAGTGTGGCAGCGCAAGTAACATTTTCTGTAACATGCTTCACTAACATACTTGCGCTACCCCACAACTAACGGCTGCTCCAATTGTCCCACTCTGGGCTGTGTCAGGTCCAGTGACTTTGTAGGACGAGATCCTTACACTTTGATTGGCCCAATAGGCTGTCAGTCACTTGACAGGCAACCTATTGGGCCAAAGTGCGGGGTTCTCGTCCTACAAAGTGAGTCAACCCCCAAGTCCGCTAGCTAATTGTACAATCTATTAGTCAGTATTTCTCCTGTCTAGGGAAATGATGTTGCTGAAACCCAAGAGAAGCTGCTGAAGGCGTGTCTGACACTTCCACTGCCCGGCGGATCAACTGTATACACATCACCATGGCAACAGGGACATGAGCCCTCAGCTGCGCATGCGCCCTCTCCCAGTTTGAAACATATTGTATGGCTCTCAGGGAAATACATTTTAAAATATGTGGCGTTTATGGCTGTCTCAACCAAAAATCTTCCCGACCCCTGCGTATGGCAGGTTCCGTAATCTTAATACTTAGTGTCCTCCTGAAGGACAAACCACGGGAGGGTATGCAGATGCTGCTATGGAGTAGCACCAGGAAAGGAAAATTACCTTTAGGTGAGTATACAATTTTCCTGTTTTCCAGGTGCCTCCATGGCAGCATACTAATTGGGTAATAAGCAGCCACAATTTGGGAGGGGATAAAATGTATTTATATTTTAGAACAAGCCAAAGGTAAGACAGATTTTCCACACAAAAAAAAAAAAAAAAACACTGTGGAGAGTACATTAGGGTCTACTCTGCAATGGTCTATGTAAGTTTTCTATGAAGACCAGATTGCTGTTTTGCAGATGGTGACGATGGCAGAGACCCCTACACCAGATGTCCAGGAAGAGGCAACTCCACATGTGGAATGAGCTGTAATCAGGCACACTTAGCCCTTTAGCCCTGCACACAGGGGCGTAACAATAGACCCTGCAAGGGATGCCTCCGCAGGGGGGCTCAGAAGCCACAGGGGGCCCGTGGGGGGAAAAGTTTGAGAGACTGACAGCTAAGGGCATGGAGAAAAAAACGTATTCTTCTCTCGCACCATTGTTAAATTGACTGCATGTGTCCACCACACAGATAAGGACTCATACACACTCTGGAATTTGTACACTGTCCCTGCTCCCTAGGGTTTGTAAAAAAAAATCTATCTCACACTGCATCTAAGTTCTGATGACTTCATGTACAACCTAACAAACAAAGGAGTCACATTTTGAAAAAAAGTTGTAGACTTTCCCTTTTCAGCAAAGGATTCCTAGATTCTTATCACACACAGGCTAATGACCTTATGGACTCTAATTACTTTTACAACACAATGGAGTGGAGATTGATGTTTTACTGTTGCTGCTTCATTGAGAGCTTGTTGCCTCATGGTCCAAGATCCCCTAATAAGAGTATCAATCAGTGACATTCTGAATGTTTTTCTAAAGTTACGTCGATACTATATCTTATGTTCAGCATGTCATTGTTGTTCCTCCATATAGCATGTGCTCTCATGTAGTAAAATAATACAGCTGTGTGTGTGTATGTACTGGGGGCAGAGCTGCGACTAGGGACTTGTAAGCTGCAAGGGGCTGGAGGGAGCCCGGGGTAAGTAGATCTGGGGGTAGCATAGATTGCCTGACATTTCCTTTAATCTTTAAGTCTAGGTGTTTATATCTGCATCGGGAAAACACATTTGTCCTCAGTTTTCCTGTGCAGAAAGTGAGGGGGGTGGAGGGCCCCATCCAAAGTTTCGCAGGGGGGCCCAGTGTGTTTAGTTATGCCCCTGCCTGCACACAATCTGCATGACTCTTTCTTATCCAGGCAGCAATCATTCTGGGTGACTCTGGCTGACCCTTACTTGGACCTTTCTTGGACTAAAGGGTAATATGAATAAGTGATCTATCTTTCTAAAAGAGCTGGTAAGTTTGAGATACGATCTCAATATATACACCATGTCCAAAGATGAGGCTGTTCTGTTAGCTCTGTAATTGGTAAATGAGGCAAAGTCCACTCTGAGCATATATGGAAAGTTGTTACCACTTAAGTCAAGAAATGTGTCACTGGTCAAAGAACCGCTTAGTCATCAAACAGGCTAAGATACGGTTCCCTTGAGCTTAAAGCATGAATCTCTGAAACACTTGTTGCTGAAGTGACAGGCTGACCTCCACAAGGAATACCGTTTTAAGGGTCATACTCCAAATTGAACAACCAGTTAATGGAACAAATAAAGCCGAGGATACGTAATCCAACAGCAAAGTCAAGTCCCATTTCGGAAAAAAAAACTATTTTTGAGGAGGTTTCAGTTTCAACGTTGCCTTCAGAAACAGTTGCCCTAGTGTATCCTGTGACCACCTCACTAGTTGCTGATAAAGCTGACACTTGAAGCTTTAAAGTATTATAACTTAATCCCATCTCGAAATCATTCTGTAAGAATCTAAGGATATTTACCATTAATGGATTGACAGGATCAAATTGGGTCGAAGAAGAAAACTGACTTAAAGGGACTCCGAGCAGTGCAGAAACTATGGAAAGATGCATATCATTTTAAAGCTCTCTTTCTCCTCTTTCCAATGATATATAAACCGCCACCCTACGCCTTTTAGTTTTCACTATTTTCGCGATTGAATTTGCCGCAGCCGCGATTTCGATCGCGAAAATAGAGAAAACTAAAAGGCGTAGGGCAACGATTTAGGTGTCGTCAGAAAGAGGAGAGAGAGAGCTTTAAAATGATATCCATCTTTCCATAGTTATATTGTATTACACAGAGCGACTTTTTGTCAAAGTCAGCAGCTGCATTCAGCAGAATGGAGCTGCTGACACTGGGGAAAGTGTCGTCCTGTGTAATACAATATAACTATGGCTTGATGGATATCATTTTAAAGCTCTCTTTCTCCTCTTTCTGACGACACCTAAATCGTTGCCCTACGCCTTTTAGTTTTCTCTATTTTCGCGATCGAAATCGCGGCCGCGGCAATTTCAATCGCGAAAATAGCGAAAACTAAAAGACGTAGGGTGGTGGTTTATATATCATTGGAAAGAGGAGAAAGAGAGCTTTAAAATGATATGCATCTTTCCATAGTTTTTGCACTGCTCGGAGTCCCTTTAACGTTCCTCAGATTCTAGAATAAGAAGAGTTTGTAGAGATCTTTCTAGATTTCAGCAACATTTGAATGTCCGTGTCTGAGCAACCTAGAGATATTAACCTTTTGTTTTCAACAGCCATAGTATGTGATCTTGATGGAGAAGATTTTGCTTCTCCAGAAGAGTGACTGGTTGGCACAAACTCAGTTGGAGAAATAGAGAAAACCATATCTTGGGCTAATATTTAATTACCGCTGCTATCACTGTCGAGGGTTCTTCTTGCATCAACTTCAGGAGGAACTTATGAACTAGTGGAACTGGTGGAAAAACATACAGTAGCTTCTGTGGCCATGGGGGATCAGTGAATAATGGCGCACAGTGCCTATGCATAAAAATGGCGCCGCATTAAAAAGATACGCTTATCGCTATTTATTGTTAGTACTGCATAATAATGGCGCACAGGGAAAAAAGAAGAAAAACGGCACACACTAAAGTTATTTATCAATAGTGGCACACACTAACGTTATTTATCAATAGTGGCACACACTAACGTTATTTATCAATACTGGCACACACTAACGTTATTTATCAATAGCGCCCTACATAAGCCAAACTGCAGACGTTATTTAACTGCAAAACGGTGAATGGATTTAATGTAACACTGTCAAGGTTAGGGTTAGGCACCACTAGGGGGGGGTCTTAGGGTTAGGCACCACCAGGGGGGGTCTTAGGGTTAGGTACAGGGAGGGTTCTGTGTGAGAGTAGGGTTAGGTATAGTTACAGTACAATATACAGGGGGGTGGTTAGGGTTAGGCACCATTGGGGGGGGGGGGGTAGGGATAGGTACAGAGAGGGTTCTGTGTGTTAATGCTAAATAATAAGGCTTTAACGCTAAATAACAATAAGGCTTTAACGTTAAATAGCGATAAGGGGCAAACGGATTAGCGGCAACACCATGCGCCATTATTCGCAGGCACCATTTTCAGATGGATGCGGCCATGGATGTAAGGGATCCTTGTTTTCCCCCTCCTTACATGGGAATTAAGAAAAAAACTTCCTAAACTTTCTGGTTTCACTTAATGCAAATACAATAGATCCAGATGAGGAATTCCCCAGATGTCCACTAGGTGGTTTCAAAGCACTTTTATTCAGGTCCCACTTGTCCAGAAAATGTATGGACAAAAAGTTTGCACTCTGATTCTGAGCTCCTGTTATGTATGAGGCTTGAAAGTCATACACATTTTCTTCTGCTCATGACATCAGAGGCAAGATTTTGGACATCATAACAGGACTGTGTGTTTAAACCTGTTTCTGAATCTAAGCCACCGCTGCCCTGTTGTCTGACTGTATCCATACTAACTTTCCGTTGATCAGGTGAGCAAAAGCCAGAAGGGCTAATCTTTAGTTCAGCTTTATAGTTAAACTAGTAGACCTAAGCCCGTTTAAAAACGTGCTCTAGGTCTGTCTCTCACCGCTGCATGTCAGTGCGCGCGCACCCATCTGCCCGCGCCCGCGCCCTCCCGGCTAACTGGCCCCGAACTCCTGTTCCAACAGCTGTCCTTGCTGCGCACATGCGCTGTAGCAAAAAGCACGGACTCAAGGACACAGGGACAGGAGTACGCAGGGGCAGTTAGGTTTTAATAGGTAGGATTGTCCTGAGGGGTTATGGGCGGAGCTAACCCATTTAGTATGCTGCCATGGAGGCACCTCGAAAGTACTTCCTGTTCTCTAGCTGCTCTCATGAGCTCTTTTGGCTGAACAAGGATAGGCTGCATATAATGTCTCTGGGGGGAAAGGGTCTTTTCATTCCCCACCATTTTGGTCTAAGTGATCTAACAAAATCTCTCGGTCTTTGCTGCTGCCTAGAAGATTATTAAAAACAGCTGAAGGAGCAGATTTTATCTGGTCAGGGAATACTGATTTTCCACTTATTCTAATATTGTACCTACGCCTCGTATTGTCCAGATCTCCGAGATGTCGGATGGTGTCAATCTATCTGACATTGTGGGTTAGGGTTACTTTAGTAAGCATTTTGATATGCTGGTCCCACTTTCTCTATGTCCTTCATCCTCCCCACTATGGCCACCATATCCCCTCCTACCTCAGACATTGCAGATGCTATAAAGAGCTTAATGTCCTCCGCTACCTCCATTAGGTCTCTCGTGGTCCAGGCACTCAGGACCGTTGCATTTCTCCTGGCCTGAGTGTCCTGAGGAGCGAGAGCTGGTGGGGCAGATGTCACACTGTGACACCATCTTGGCATGGCCGGGACCCGTCTTCTTAGCAGGCTGCATCCTAAAGATGTCCGCCGGTATGGACTTCTCTTGCTGCTTTTGGGGGTGTTATCTCCCCGGGTTCCTGGTGGTTAGGGTTCTTCCTCATTGTAATTGAGGTGGCTGTAAATTAGGTTAGCGCTGTACTAGGAGCTTGCGAGGCAGGGAGCTCACAGTTCAAGTGGCCATCTCTCACGGCACCAAGCGAAACTCTTCAGTTGTTGTTCAGTTGCTGCATTAGCTCTTCATGAGTGTTGTAGTGTTATTGATCACCCATGTATATTGCTTTCAATATTAGTATTCATCCACCTCTCACATCCACCTCTCACATTAGTATTCATCCACCTCTCACACACGCAGGGGCATAACAATAGGGGCTGCAAGGGATGCAGCCGCGGGGGAGGTCCGGGGCAACTCTGGGGCCTGCCCGGGGCTGTTTTGGGGGGCAAGAGGGGACGCGGTGCATGAGGGGAGAGCAATGGCCACCCCCCCACCTCCTTTCAGCGCTACCCCCTCTGGCATTAATTGGCAGCAGCAGCGGGCAGGAACACAGAACGCGGATGTAACGTTTTCGCGGTCAGCGCACAAGATGCGCACTGACACAGCAAAACAGAACAGAACACGAGAGTAGCAAAGGCACAGCAAACGACAATGAGAAAATAACGAAAATAACAAACGCTAGCTAAACACGAACACCGCACTCATTCACGCGGTCGCGCGGTCTCCGCACATTAAGCGCAACAGAGACAAGCACGCCTAACTAACCACCGACAGACAAACACGAAACAGAGAACGCGAGCGCTTGCTTAACGGTTACCTCACCGAGCCTACAGCAAGCGTTCGTATCAGACAAGACAGACAAGCGGAAAACAGGTATAGGTCAGATAAGATCCACTGCTCTTTCCGTCAGAGCGAGTGTGATCCGAGCTCAGGAACAAGAAGGCAGATCAGAAGGATCCACAGCCGCTACCGCTAGGGGCTAGTGCGATCCAAGCAAGACAGACAGATGAGATAGCAGGTAGCAACCGCCGCTCCAGCTATACTCCAAGAAAGCAGATCAGAAGGATCCACAGCCACTACCGCTAGGGGCTAGTGCGATCCAAGCAAGACAGATGAACAGAAGGGGCTACCAGTAGCAACCACAGCTCTGGTTAGCACCCCCAGACAGACAGAACAATTTCCTGACGACCACCATTGGCGACAGGACAATCGCAACAGAGAGGCAATACAGACAAAACAGATAACAATCTAACTGCACTAGGGAAGCTGCCTAGTGCAGTCCCAAGAATTACTCTAAGATAACTTTAACAAGCAATAGCAGGGCAGACACTCTAGGAGTGTTTCAACAAACCATGAAGGATGACCAGCAAAGGACTCTGGGAAAACATAGCTTTTTATACTGCCAGCCTACAAAGGAGGCAGCTGGGTGATTTGCATAACCAATGTATGCAAATTCCTCAGCAGCAGAGCAGATCAGAAACTTGCAAAGAAAAGACAGGCCCTGCAGCCCACAGACTAGAGGAATGGTCAAACAGCTGTCTGCCTGTGCAGCCAGCTGAGCGGATCATTACAGTACCCCCCCCCCCCCCCTCTAGGGACGGATTCCAGACGTCTCTCAAAACTGGTATTTTCACAAAACTCTAACTGAAAACTCATGAAGGTCGGGACAGCCCGACAAGGCCCAATTCCAGAGTCAGTCCACCCGAAACCGACCTCATCGGAAGCAGAAGCCACCGAAACATGCCTATCAGTACTACAAGTCTCAGCGTAACACCCATCAGGACTGTGAATGCCAGAGAAGAAGCCATCGACACCCTCCAGACAATACCCACCACCTTCCAGGGAAAATGCCAAACCTGCCACAATACCTGTTCGAAGTGTCCCTTTCAACACAAAAGCCACTGTTGATCTTATCCAGGGTACCAAGCAAAATTTCTCCCGGAAGCTCCCAGAACCCATTGAAGCTCCACAGAGATCCCAAGAGGCCAGAACGCTCACCAGGCTCACATTGAGAACTACCAAGAACCCCTATGGAACCTATGATTATTCTGGATTCAGACTTACCAGGACACCCATCAAGATCAGGACTTTCAGGGACCACTTCTGGGCATGCAAGCAGGCAGGCAATATCAGAGTATGTCTCCACCGAGGAAGCATCTGAGCATGCTGGTAACCGAGGCACACTTGGGCTTTCTGGGTCACAGAGCACATTGGGGTACACCAGCACAGGAGAAACCTTAGGACATGTCGGGGAACTGCCAACCTCAGAGTCCGACACGACAAGACCAAAACCAGGACCGGGCAGAAAATCATCACGAGTAGAGGTCACAGGTACTGGTCTTTCAAAAGAAGACTCAAACGCAGAAATTTCTGTGACTGTAATATCATCATTGACTACACATGAGTGAAGCTCCACAAGAGCTACAAAGGTAGTCAGCTCAACAGCAATGCCTACCGAAGTGGGCGTAACCTCAGACGGATCTGGGGGACAGGAGGCATCTCCTAGAAGTTCTGCCCCCTTTAGGAGGGACTTAGAAACCTCCAAAACATCAACCAAGACCTCAGAAATGTCATTTTCCAAGTTTTCTATGAAGGATTCTGAACTATCCATGTTACGGGGCTGAACATTAAATACCTCCTGCAGGCAGGGCAGATGTCCCAGGAATGGTTCCACCATAAGCTGAGACTGAATTTCATCATCAAGACAAAGAGACACAGAAATATCTAGTGAAACTAACTCTGACTAGTTTCGTTTCACTGCAGGCAGAATCCTCCATAGCAGTCAAAAGAGACTGCAATTCTAAAATAGCAGAGAAACAGGTGAGAATAGTAGCAATACCTAGACGAGCCTCTAGGGTCACTGCAGGAGATATTGTACAAGGCAATATTGACTCATCCAGAGTACAGGGTGGAGAGTCAGTACTTTCTTCAGAGCAAGAAAGGGACTCACAAATGTCAGTGCGATTGGACATCATATTGTTATTCATGGTACAGGGCAGGCTCAGAGAAACCTTCTCTGGACACAGCAAAGATGCTTTAGAGTCAGATTCGCAAAAGCAAAGTGCTGTCTCACTCTTAGACTCGGCTAACGATGTCGAATGCGAGGAGACAGAACGCAAAGTTTGCGAACCGACGATCGCTTTAGGTTGCGAAACTGACGCTTCCAAAGCGCAAGCCTGCGCAATCTGTGGAGCGGACTGCAAGGTGTTAAAAGGGTTACTTTTGAGGCTGCATGGTTTAGGAGTTTTCTCCATGGCAGGATTATGTGAAAAACAGGCATCAGATCGCACAGATTCAAACTCCAAACAAACAGAAGAGGATTTATCAGAAATTACACAGGTGTCCACAAACGAGGCACACCCATTCATCTCAGGTCGCACAGTGCTTAAACTCACTTGCATTACCCCAGGAAGACAGGAATAATCATGTGACAATGGTGTCTCTTTATTCGAAGTAATTGGTTGGTGTGTGTGCAATTCATCCAAAATAGTCTGCCACACACAAATCACCGAATCCACAAGACACTCGTCACACTCATCAGAATCAATCAAATCGTACATAGAATCGAGACAATCACTCAGAACATCTTCGCTTTTTGCGATGTAAAAGTCGCAAAAGGCCTTCCAATCGAAGTCAAATTCTTCCATCAAAGCCCCAATTTCCCATGAGGCAAATGGCGGTTCAAACAACCCTGTATCAAGGTAGTCTTCATATGGGTTGGAATCAGGAACTTGCACAGATTTTTTAACTGCTTTAATGTAATGTAAGATCCTACCGATAATAGGATCCACATATGCTTTTGTCTTAGGCAATGACATCTGAAGCAAATCGAACGTTCCCTCTACCCTGGGAATTTCGGTACGGCTGGTCATTCTGTAACGTTTGCGGAATCGTTTTCGCGGTCAGCGCACAAGATGCGCACTGACACAGCGAAAACCCTCCACAAGCGTATAATTAGGTGAACCCAGGCTAGGTGCAATGCACCAGCAGAGGGCAATTCCCACCTGCAGATGGCGATGTGGAGTGCAGACGAGCACAGCTTCTGCACAGCCACAAATGCCAGATGGGAATTGTACAGATCTAAGACAGTGCGGGGCTGAACAGCCCTTAAAGAGAAGAGCACAGAGATAGGCTAAATGTGTGTTCTCCAATCCAGTCGCCACCCAGCGACGGTGAACACACATTCGCAGAAACAAAGTATGAACGCAATCGCGAGAGAGGCGATCGCCAGAAGTGACACAAGACTGATCAGAACAGAACACAAGAGTAGCAAAGCCACAGCAAACGACAATGAGAAAATAACGAAAATAACAAACGCTAACTAAACGCGAACACCGCACTCATTCGCAACAGCGAACGCGTTTACAGCGAGATCTCCGCACGTTAAGCGCAACAGAGGCAAGCACGCCTAACTAACCACCGACAGACAAACACGAAAGAGAGGACGTGAGCGCTTGCTTAACGGTTACCTTACCGAGCCTAAAACAAGCGTTCGTATCAGACAAGACAGACAGATCAACAGAAAACAGGTATTGGTCAGATAAGATCCACTGCTCTTTCCGCCAGAGCGAGTGCGATCCAAGTATGACAACAGAGCTTAGCAGGATCCACTGCTCTTTCCGCCAGAGAGAGTGCGATCCAAGTACAGGGACAAGAAGGCAGATCAGAAGGATCCACAGCCGCTACCGCTAGGGGCTAGTGCGATCCAAGCAAGACAGACAGATGAGATAGCTGGTAGCAACCGCCGCTCCAGCTATACTCCAAGAAAGCAGATCAGAAGGATCCACAGCCGCTACCGCTAGGGGCTAGTGCGATCCAAGCAAGACAGATGAAAAGAAGGGGCTACCAGTAGCAACCGCAGCTCTGGTTAGCACCCCCAGACAGACAGAACGATTTCCTGACGACCACCGTTGGCGACAGGACAATCGCAACAGAGAGGCAATACAGACAAAACAGATAACAATCTAACTGCACTAGGGAAGCTGCCTAGTGCAGTCCCAAGAATTACTCTAAGATAAATTTAACAAGCAATAGCAGGGCAGACACTCTAGGAGTGTTTCAACAATCCATGAAGGATGACCAGCAAAGGACTCTGGGAAAAAATAGCTTTTTATACTGCCAGCCTACAAAGGAGGCAGCTGGGTGATTTGCATAACCAATGTATGCAAATTCCTCAGCAGCAGAGCAGATCAGAAACTTGCAAAGAAAAGACAGGTCTCTCTTCCAGAGACCTGCAGCACACAGACTAGAGGAATGGTCAAACAGCTGTCTGCCTGTGCAGCCAGCTGAGCGGATCATTACAGCGGACATACTTGTGCAGTCCATGCGCCGGGGGGGAAGTACCTCTCTCTAAGCGCCTGATGCTACTTCCTGTTTATCAGGAAGTAGAGTGAAGAGCTTACAGAAACCGGACTCCCATCACATGGAACGCATAGAAGAGGTATGTCCGCGTTCCGTGTTCCCTCCCGCTTGTGCTGCCAAATAATGCTGTAGGGGGGAGCCAACCAGCCAGCACCTGGACCCAAACAGTGCCAAAGTTCACAACTCTGAAGGAATTGACTGGGTCTCAACTTGGATTTTGGCAATTATTGACCAATTTATAGTATCATATATGTCATGATGTCTCTCTGCCTCATAATAATACTTGAGTACTCCACACAATCAAATTGTGCCTGCAGTGTAATGGATGTATTTCATGATTTTCCTTGCTGCCTACCACCAAACGTCCCCTCATGGCAACCTCTTTCCAACTAGGGAGAGGGTTCTTCATGCAGGAGTTTTTCCACCCTCTTGCAGAGCACACCCCCTATCAAGAACCATGTAAGCTGGTATTGTTCAGATGGCAGAGCCCCATGCCGACAGGCCCACCTGTTCTGGCAGTACAAGCCTGCACGAGAGGCAAAGGGTTAAAAAAGGCTTTATATGGGACGGACCCTCTCTATTGATTTTAATAACCCCTATGACCAGGGCTGTGGAGTCGGAGTCTGAGTCAAGGAGACAGAGTAATTTTTGGGTACCTGGAGTTGGAGTCATGGAAAAACTCACTGACTCAATTAGAGCTGTAATTAAAAAAGAAAATATGATAAATTGGACATGGTCTATTTCTCAGATAATAGTCATCATAAATAACTTGTATGACTATTATTACTATTATTATGTATTTTTCAGACCATAAGACGAACTTTTTTCCCCAAAAAGCAGGTGGAAAAGGTCTGTGCGTCTTTTGGTCCAAATGTGTGCTAGGACCATAAGACCATGTGCAACTACAAGCAACTGTAGAACGTCGTAAATTGCAGCCATGGCAGTTTCTCTCCGCCCCCTCCAATCTCTTACACCTGCCTTTCCCCGTCTCTCCCACCAGCCTCCCCCCAACCTACCCTGATGGACTCTCCTACTCCGGTTCCCCAACATCGGGACTTAGCTTGGCTCAGTTTTGGGCCTGCTGATGTCCCGTCCAGTAAGCCTCATCGCAGCCCAGCAGCTGTGCTCCAGCTCCAGCCATAGCTAATCAGCAGAGTGGACCTCCCTCTCAAGTACCGCCATAACTCCCCACTTGATCTCCAGCCCGTCTCCTTACACTAGAGAAAAGACTCACTTTGGATCTTTGGGCAAATTGTGAGTAATGCAAGGCAACGTAGTATTAGCAATTAGAATTGCATTAGGGCCTTGAACAAATCCATACATGTCAAACTCTGGCCCACAGAGTCATCAAATGTGTCCCCACTCCCCACTGAATTATGTTTGGCCCACTCTAGACCACCAGGGAAGCTTTGTTGGGGGTGAAGACTTAGATCACCAGGGAAGCCTTATGGGGGTGGAAGGGTGAAAGCACCAGCAGACACCAGGGAACCAGGAAACTGTATAGGGGAGAGAGATGGGTCACTAGACACCAGAGGACTGTATGGAAGGGGGGGGGGGAGACTAGACACCAGGGATCAGGGGTGTAGCAATAGGGGTTGCAGAGGTTGCAACCGCATCGGGGCCCTTGAGCCAGAGGGGGCCACTGTATAGGGGAGGTAGGGAGGGAACTACACACCAGGGAACTTTATAAGGGAGTAAAGTGTTTTGTATTTTGTATTTTAGTTTGACCCACCCCTGGACTAATCCATTGACTGGCAACATATTTTTACATAAGTATCTGCCAGTCACTGGTAGAAACAAAGTGTATGGAATGGCCATGTTTGGCCATGTCTGGCATGCACATGAAAACAAATGAAAGCCCCTTCCCCCCCTGTGCATTGTTAATAGCGTTCTTTCTCCGCAGCGCGCAGCAATGCAATCCGCAGGGACATCACAAGTGCATAGACAGCATGTCTGATGTTTCCATACATGCGTTGGGATTCACCATGGTATCGCAGCACGTAGTTGCAGACAAAAAGACACAAATGCATTGTGATTTTTTACTCACTATACCTACCGTAGAGCTGAACTGAAACTATTCAGCTTTCCTCAACAAAAGTAACATTTCCCTTTTAATTACATTATGTAATATGAAGAAAATTATTATGTTTAAAAAAATCATAACACAAATATGTCTAGAATAACACCTCCACTCCTACCCAGGGCTACCGGATGTTTAAAAAGTATTTTTATATTTATTTGTCAAAGTTGCTGTAATATAACTGCTGGTGCGGCACCCCTCGTCACCCATTCCTGGCTCTGCAGCTGCAGAATCACAATATGAGCAGAAAGGGGCAGAGTCAGCCAGGGCGTCTAACTTAAGTGGCATTTAGTCAGCTATTAGCAGTCCAGCAGAGAGGATCTTTCACACATACATTTTGGCTAGGACATCATTTGATAACTGTACTCATGCTTGATTTTTCAACTGACGTAACCATGCACGATCATAAAATCTGCACGTGGTGAGGGGTGTGCACCTTGTGTGTGTGTGTGGGGGGGGGGGAATTAATAGCTCTAGTGGAGTGGATTTGGAGATGGCACTACGTGGGGGGGAGTGGCAATAATCGGGAAAGGGGGCGGGAGTTGGTATAGGGATGAGGGAGGGAGGCTTTTCTGAGAAGGGAATGGCTCTGCAGGAGGAAACTGTTACATGGTACATGGTTTAACCACTTGAGGACCATAGGCATACACCCCCTAGTGACAAGGCTATTCTTTGCAATTTAGGTCACTTCAGCTTTAAGGCCTCGCTGAAGGGTCGTACAACTCAGCACACAAGTGATTCTGCCCGCCTCCACCCCCCCCCCCCCCTTTTTTTTCTGCCCACCAACAGAGCTTTCTGTTGGTGGGTTCTGATTACTTCTGGGAAGTTTGTTTATTTTTTTATTTTTTTTTATTTTTTTATAAATTTGTGCATTTTTTATTATTTTATTTCCCACCCTCCCTCCCCCGGCAGCCAATCCCAGCGATCGGCTCTCATAGGCATCAGCGCTGCCTTAGATCGCAGCACTGTACAGTGTAAGTAGACGGTGGTTTCGCCGTCTAACAGTCTCCTATCTGCGATCACCACTGGGAGACTGAAGGCGGAGCTCCTGCAAAACCCCGCCCCAGGACTTCGCGCCAATTGGTGTTGAGCGGTCTTATAGCAGTTAAACCTATCAAAGGGAAATTCTGCATATGTTGGGAAATACTTAGTGCTTTGATACACCATGAGGTATGAGACGCCAAGCCTGGGGAGCAATCTACACTCTGCAGAGAGGAGGGAACTACAGTAGAGTGGGGGGACAATTGTGGGGAAAGGGGGGGGGAGTTGGCTATGGAGTTCCTGCAAAATAAAAGCAGCCAGTAGTTTGTTTTGCACAAATGCTGCAGGGCCCCTGGGAAAAATTAACCGTGCTCCCACCCCCGTCAGACCCCCCCCCCCCCCCCCCCCAAGAGACTCTTCCCACCAAGCAGCATTAGGGGCACCTTTTTTGCTGCCAAATCCCCCCTCTCTGCCCCAGGGCCCTTGAGCCAAATGCTGGGCTCTCCGGCGACATCTTCCAACAACTATATTGTGGTCCCCGGAGCCTTGCGCTCTCCTCCATTAGTCCGTGGCTCCATCTGTTCCCCTCTTCATCCTTCCTCACAGGGACGCCTCTCCTCCGCGACCCAGTGCTTGTTTTTACGTAATATGCCACTTGGTCACTGAGAAAGACGTGGCCAGTGCAGGGGCGTAACAATAGACCCTGCAAGGGATGCCTCTGCAGGGGGGCCCAGAAGCCACAGGGGGCCCGTGGGGGGGAAAAGTTTGAGATACTGACAGCTAAGGGCATGGAGTGAAAAAAACGTATTCTGCTCTCGCACCATTGTTATATTGACTGCATGTGTCCACCACACAGATAAGGAATCACACACACTTTGGAATTTGTACACTGTCCCTGCTCCCTAGGGTTCGTAAAAAACATCTGTCTCTCACTGCAGCTAAGTTCTGATGACTCCATGTACAACCTTACAAACAAAGGAGTCACATTTTGAAAAAAAGTTGTAGACTTTCCCTTTTCAGCAGAAAGGATTCCTAGATTCTTATCTAATGACCTTATGACCTCTAATTACTTTTACAACACAATGGAGTGGAGATTGATGTCTTAAAGCCCAATCTACACAACACGAATCCTTGTACGATTCGATTACGATTCTATTGACGATTCGATTAAATCCAACATGTCCGATCGGGATTCGATTCGATTCAGTTCGATTTGCAATTGCAAAACAATGGCAAATCGAATTGCATCGAATCGAATCCCGATCGGACATGTCGGTTTTAATCGAATCGTAAATAGAATCGTATAAAGAATCATATCGTGTAGATTGGGCTGTTGCTGCTTCATTGAGAGCTTGTTGTCTCACATAGAGTCCAAGATCCCATAATAAGAGTATCAATCAGTGACATTCTGAATGTTTTGCCAAAGTTACAGTGAATACTGTATCTTATGTTCAGCATGTCATTGTTGTTCCTCCATATAGCATGTGCTCTCATGTAGTAAAATAATACGGCTGTGTGTGTGTGTATGTACTGGGAGCAGAGCTGCAACCAGAGGGACTTGTCAGCTGCAAGGGGCCGGACGAAGCCCCGGGTAAGTAGATTTAGGGGTAGCATAGAATGCCTGACATTTTCTTTTAAGTCTGAGTGTTTTTATCTGTATGGGGAAAACACATTGGTCCTCAGTCTTCCTGCGCAGAAAGCGAGGGGGGTGGGGGGCCCCATCCAATGTTTCGCAGGGGGGCTGTCACAAAATGCATCTGCTGGCAAATTTCCTAAACTATTGATGAACTTCCTCCATTTCGCCAGCATATGTCCTCCGTGCCCTCAGTGTTTGCAGCAGCCGGAAATATTCTCTGCCACCAGCAGAGGTCTCACTCACAGAAACTGTTATTGCAGATTTAATGAGGGCAGCTCTGTGATCACCTGGACTTTGTCATCTGACTTTCTTGCACACTATATAAGCTGCTTTAACAGACCACTCTGTGCTAGCTCATCAATGTCAGTTCCTGGTCCTGAGTCCTAGCCTTCCTGTCTTGCTCAGCCTTGTATCTGCTCTTACCGTGTTTGACCTGTTTGCTGTATTTTGACTAACCCTTTGCCTAAGCGATTGAATCTTGATTGTTCCTCTGTTTTGACCCTGCATGTATGACGTTCCATTGCCTGCCGATTATATTCTGTTACTTTGCCTATGTATATAGTGTATATAATTCCTAAGTGTATATATCAGTCAGGTTCAGGGTTCAGTGTGCACACTATTGTTATGCTTGGGACACCTTTGCATATTATCCTATATGCAGGAGGTCCATAGCATATACAATCCCTGATAGGTTCTGCTACTGTGTCAGTTTCCAGTTGCACCATTGCTTATACTAATCGCCTGACGTTTGTATGATTCTCTGCATAAACTTAGTGCTATTGTTTATGCGTCCTAATTGTAGGGTTCTCTGCATAAACTTAATGCTATTGTTTATGCATCCTGGTTGCAGGGCCGGGCCGAGGCATAGGCAGGAGAGGCTCCAGCCTCGGGGCGCAGTGTAGGAGGGGGCGCACAATTTATTCAGCTGTCATTCCTAATTGTGTATGAAGCAGAAAGAAATAAGAAAAGGGGATACACAGCAGTGACTGCAAGCCAGATAACTAGAGATTAAGGTGTTGGGGAGGTTGTGGGCCCTGTGGCCCTCTTAGTCTAATAGCAATCAGTGTGTGACGGCTGGGGTGGGAGGGATGGAGGGGCGCACTTTGGTGTCTCAGCCTTGGGTGCTGGAGGACTTTGTCCCGGCTCTGCCTGGTTGTAGGGTTCTCTGCATAAACGTAATGCTAATTGTTTATGCGGCCTAAATGTATGATTCTCTGCAGAAACGTAATGCTAATTGTTTGTGTAAGCTGTTTGACAGTTTAGTTGCATACTCTGTACATGAGCTTAATGTACAACATTTATGTTTATCTTTTGAGTTTGTTTGCAATAAATCATTATATTCATTCCTTTAATTCCAGTCTCAGTGTTTCTTGCATAGTGACAGACCAACCTTCCTTGCGATTCCCATGCATTGCACACCAATGCATTAGAATCATGACAGGGGCCCAGTGATGTCTAGTTACGCCCCTGGGCCAGTGTAGTAATGAGCAGAAATTACGCCAATGCGTAATTATGCATAGTAATACGCAATTACGCATCGTAATGCGTAATTTCAGGGGAACAGTGTAAGCAATTTCGTAGTTAATTGTTCCCACTCGTAATTACGCATTAATTTACGAGTAATTTCATGCCGACTTTGACGGTTAATAGCAAAGTCCCCATACAAGCAATTGCTGCCAATATTGCTACAAATGTTAAGAAGAATAGTGGCTACAAGATACAAAAATAATTGTTTGAAAAGACTTTGTAGTTTTTGAGAAAATCAATTTTAAAAATACAAAAAAATGTCATATTTCTGGGTTTAAAAAAACATTTTTCTTTGCATTTTAAAATTCATTTTCTCAAAAACTGCAAGGTCTTTTTGAAAAATTATTTTTTTAACTTGTGCCCAATATTCTCTGTAACATATGTAGCAATTTTGGTAGAAATAGCATGTAAGGGGTCTTTGCTATTCACCACCAAAGTCGGCATGAAATTACACATAAATTACACGTAAATTTATGCGGAATTACAAATGATTACACAAAGCGAAAATAAACACGTAATTTTGCGTAATCGTAGTTAGCAGAATATGATCATCAGTAGGCCAGTGGGGATAAAGACATAAATGCACACAGCCAATAGGTGTCCGCCAGTAAAGACAGGGAAGTCACTACACTGCCGAAAACGTTTCGGGGCCCCGGATACCACAATGAAGTTAAGGGGAAGACCTGGGGGGCCAGGCAGCTGGGTAGGGGCCCCCAGCCCAGAGATGCTGAATACAGATTAAGCTACATTCACTTTTCCACCTCTCATCTCCTCCATGCTGAGTTTGAAAGTGATTGTGGTGACTGTAGACCTCGGTGATTGCTGATACGGCTGTATCTTGTGGCTTCATACTTCCTCTTTTTGCCCTTTTTTTCTATTCTCCCTTCCCCCGGAAATGGTTGAGCAATCAGATGTGTCGTGAGAACCCCATGAGACTCTAACAGCTCCCATTTGTTCTGAATTATGCAGTTATACTGATCTACAGGTAACCATGATACACTTGAAGGGCAACTGTAATGAGAAGTATTTGGAGCAGAGCAGGGACAAGGTCCTCCAGCACCCAAGGCTGAGACACCAAAGTGCGCCCCTCCATCCCTCCCACCCCAGCCGTACCACGCTGATTGCTATTAGACTAAGAGGCCCCTCCCCATCCCTCCTACCCCAGCCGTCACACACTGATTGCTATTAGACTAAGAGGCTCCTCCCCCATCCCTCCCACCCCCAGCCGCCACACACTGATTGTTATTACACTAAGAGGCCCCTCCCCCACCCCTCCCACCCCAGCCGTCACACACTGATTGATATTACACTAAGAGGCCCCTCCATCCCTCCCACCCCAGCCGTCACACACTGATTGCTATTACACTAAGAGGCCCCTCCTCCATCCCACCCCAGCCGTCACACACTGATTGCTATTAGACTAAGAGGCCCCTCCTCCATCCCTCCCACCCCAGCCGTCACACACTGATTGCTATTACACTAAGAGGCCCCTCCCCCATCCCTCCCACCCCAGCCGTCACGCACTGATTGCTATTACACTAAGAGGCTCCTCCATCCCTCCCACCCCAGCCGTCACACACTGATTGCTATTACACTAAGAGGCCACTCCCCCATCCCTTCCACCCCAGCCGTCACACACTGATTGCTATTACACTAAGAGGCCCCTCCCCCATCCCTCCCACCCCAGCCGTCACACACTGATTGCTATTAGACTAAGAGGCCCCTCCCTCATCCCTCCCACCCCAGCCGTCACACACTGCTTGCTATTAAACTAAGAGGCTCCTCCTCCATCCCTCCCACCCCAGCCATCACACACTGATTGCGATTAGACTAAGAGGCGCCACAGGGCCCACAACCTCCCCAACACCTTAATATCTAGTTATCTGGCTTGCAGTCACTGCCATGTATCCCCTTTTCTTATTTCTTTCTGCTTAAAACACAATTATAAATGACAGCTGAATGAATTGTGCGCCCCCTCCTACACTGCGCCCTGAGGCTGGAGCCTCTCCAGCCTATGCCTCGGCCCGGCCCTGATTTGGAGGCAGCCATATTTACTTCCTTTGAAGCAATACTAGTTTGCCTGGCTATCCTGCTGATCCTTTGCCTCTAATACATTTTGCCATAGCCCCTGAACAAGTATGCAGCAGATCAGGTGTTTCTGACATTATTGTCAGATCTGACAAGATTAGCTGCATGCTTGTTTCTGGTGTGATTCAGACACTACTGCTGTCAATTTGGCAAACAGACAAGCAGGGCTGCCAGGTAACTGGTTTTGCTTAAAGAGGAGCTGTTAGGTATAGGGTCTCAGAGAAAATAAACACATATATCAGTAGCTAAAGATTGGCTGTACTTACATTACATATGCATTTCACTGTCCACGTTTGGATTTCACAGAATTTGTATATAGTATATGCAGAGAATGATGCTCCTGACAGCTCATGGCAGGCTCCATGTTTGTGAAGCCAAATGTGTCGTCATGTCCTGCCTGCTTCTGATCACAGAACAGCTCATACTGAATAACACTAGTTTGCAGTGAATATTAATGAGCCATGTGGCTAGGAACAATAGCGGACTCCTGCAGTGTACGCTGCCCCGAGATTTATCTGTGCTGTGGCTGGACTGAGTTTTAGAAGCTGCTGAAACTTGATCCCGTCTTCTCCTTAGCAGCCGAGGGGAGGGCCCCAGAATGCTTTGCAGTATGTTATGCGGCTTGCGTCCTGCTTAGGTCTAAGCTGTGCTGATAAGCACACATCAAAGGTAAGAGAGATCTTTACCTTCAGTAATGTCTTTTTGGCTTCCTTCTAAACTGTTTAACACAGGAGACTAGAGGTTTAAATTAGCTTCTGCAGCCTGACAGTTACTCTTTAAAAGGAAATAAATATGGTAGCCTCCATATATCTCTCACTACAGTTGTCCTTTAAGTGAACCTGAACCAAGTAAAATTATTTCAAATAAACACATGATGTTCCTGCAAATTATTGTTACATACTTACTTCACCATCAGTTCCTCTCAGTAGCTCACCATTTTCTTCTTACAAAGATTCCTTCCAAACACATCAGTTGCTGTCAGTTATAACTGAAAGGACAACTGATGTGCAAGGTAATGTCTATGTTTCCCTATGGCTCAAGTAGGCGAGATTACAGTTTAACAGTGTGCTGACCAGGAAGCAGGGCCGATTCTAGATTTTTTGTCCCTCCCTCCCCCCCCCCCTCCCCCCATTTGGAATGATCGCACAGCCACAGCGTCCGACAATTTACTCTGCTTCATTTAATGTTCTCACATGACATGTTGCAGCTCAGCACAATAGCACTCTGGCTGGCTGTGAGTCTGTGACAAACTGCTCGACCTAAGCCACTCGGCCATCCTCCATTCCTCCTCAGTCAGGACAGCAATGCCACCTCCTCCTTTCTGCTGTGCAAGTCACATGAAACGCTGCTGGCTGCTGCTCTCCTACCTCTCCCTCCTCAATCACTGTCAGACTCCTCACACAGCACAACAAGCTGCTTTTCCCCCAATGCTGCTCTCCTGCCTCCTCACTCACTGTCAGACTCCTCACACAGCACAACAAGCTGCTTTTCCCCAATGCTGCTCTCCTGCCTCCTCAATCACTGTCAGACTCCTCACACAACACAACAAGCTGCTTTTCCCCAATACTGCTCTCCTGCCTCCTCACTCACTGTCAGACTCCTCACACAGCACAACAAGCTGCTTTTCCCCAATGATGCTCTCCTGCCTCCCCTTCCTCACTCACTGCCAGACTCCATTCCTCACACAGCACAACAAGCTGCTTTTCCCCAATGCTGCTCTCCTGCCTCCCCCTCCTCACTCACTGTTGGACTCCTCACACAGCACAACAAGCTGCTTTCCCCAATGCTGCTCTCCTGCCTTCTCCCTCCTCACTCACTGTCAGACTCCTCACACGGCACAACAAGCTGCTTTTCCCCAATTATGCTCTCCTGCCTCCTCCCCCCTCCTCACTCACTGTCAGACTCCTCACACAGCACAACAAGCTGCTTTTCCCCAATGCTGCTCTCCTGCCTCCCTCCTCCTCACTCACTGTCAGACTCCTCACACAGCACAACACGCTGCTTTTCCCCAATGCTGCTCTCCTGTCTCCCCCTCCTCACTCACCGTCAGACTCCTCACATAGCACAACAAGCTGCTTTTCCGCCATGATGCTCTCCTGCCTCCCCCTCCTCACTCACCGTCAGACTCCTCACACAGCACAACAAGCTGCTTTTCCCCAATGATGCTCTCCTGCCTCCCCCTCCTCACTCACTGCCAGACTCCTCACACAGCACAACAAGCTGCTTTTCCCCAATGCTGCTCTCCTGCCTCCCCCTCCTCACTCACTGTCAGACTCCTCAAACAGCACAACAAGCTGCTTTTCCCCAATGATGCGCTCCTCCTGCCTCCCCCCTCCTCACTCACTGTCAGACTGCTTACACAGCACAACAAGCTGCTTTTCCCCAATGATGCTCTCCTGCCTCCCCCTCCTCACTCACTGTCAGACTCCTCACACAGCATAACAAGCTGCTATTCCCCAATGATGCTCTCCTGCCTCCCCCTCCTCACTCACTGTCAGACTCCTCACACAGCACAACAAGCTGCTTTTCCCCAATGATGCTCTCCTGCCTCCCCCTCCTCACTCACCGTCAGACTCCTCACACAGCACAACAAGCTGCTTTTCCCCAATGATGCTCTCCTGCCTCTCCCTCCTCACTCACTGCCAGACTCCTCACACAGCACAACAAGCTGCTTTTCCCCAATGCTGCTCTCCTGCCTCCCCCCTCCTCACTCACTGTCAGACTCCTCAAACAGCACAACAAGCTGCTTTTCCCCAATGATGCGCTCCTCCTGCCTCCCCCCTCCTCACTCACTGTCAGACTGCTTACACAGCACAACAAGCTGCTTTTTCCCAATGATGCTCTCCTGCCTCCCCCTCCTCACTCACTGTCAGACTCCTCACACAGCATAACAAGCTGCTATTCCCCAATGATGCTCTCCTGCCTCCCCCTCCTCACTCACTGTCAGACTCCTCACACAGCACAACAAGCTGCTTTTCCCCAATGATGCTCTCCTGCCTCCCCCTCCTCAATCACTGTCAGACTCCTCACACAGCACAACAAACTGCTTTTTCCCAATGATGCTCTCCTGCCTCCCCCCTCCTCAATCACTGTCAGACTCCTCACACAGCACAACAAGCTGCTTTCCCCCAATGCTGCTCTCCTGCCTCCCCCTCCTCACTCACTGTCAGACTCCTCACACAGCACAACAAGCTGCTTTTCCCCAATGATGCTCTCCTGCCTCCCCCCTCCTCACTCACTGTCAGACTCCTCACACAGCACAATAAGCTGCTTTTCCCCAATGATGACCTCTTCACCTCGCTCTCCTCTCACTTCTACTCCTACTCTGACTGTATGCTGTTAGTGTAAACACAGTACAAAAATGCTGCCCGTGCAATCTCTCTGCACCTGATGCAAGTGTTTCACCTTGCTTGATGAGAGAACCGGCCCTGCCAGGAAGCTGTTATGGGGTAATGGCCATTTTCAGAATGGAGGACAGAAAATTCCATGGATCACAGTGGACAAACAGTACACAGGAGAGGAGAAAGAGATTGAGGAGCAGACTACACGGGAGGTAAGTATGAGGTGTGCATGTTTATTTTTACTTTTAATATTCAGTTCAGGTTCAGGAGGAACTCCAGTGAAAATAATGTAATAAGAAAAGTGCTTCATTTTTACAATAATTATGTATAAATGATTTAGTCAGTGTTTGCCCATTGTAAAATCTTTCCTCTCCCTGATTTACATTCTGACATTTATCACATGGTAACATTTTTACTGTTGGCAGGTGATGTAGCTGCTGCTTGCTTTTTTGGCAGTTGGAAACAGCTGTAAACAGCTATTTCCCACAATGCAACAAGGTTCACAGACAGGAAACTGCCAGGAGTACCACGGTCCTCAGAGTTTCTTGTGGGAGGGGTTTCACCACAATATCAGCCATACAGCGCCCCCTGATGATCCGTCTGTGAAAAGGAATAGATTTCTCATGGTAAAGGGGGTATCAGCTACTGATTGGGATAAAGTTCAATTCTTGGTCGGAGTTTCACTTTAAGGCCTCATCCACGCACACTAGCCTAAACTCAGCAGAGGCAGCCATTTCTCCCATGAATCTAGCATGTGTACAGCGATCTGGAGTAGTGGATCATCTAGGCTTAGCGCATTGTTTCTGTGTGCAGAGAGATGAAGATGGGCGGAAAGATCCCGGGAAGATCATGAAATTGCAGCAATTTAGATTTTATTTTTCTGCCAGTGACAGAAGGAAGCTCTAAGCAGTGCTGCTCGGATTCCCCCCAATCACAGATTCAGCTATTCGGCCGTGATTGAAAAAAAATCCGGAATTTCCGGATTTGAGACGGACTCACAAATTTGACTCGGATTTTTTCAGTGAATGAGGCAATCACTAAATTCACGGCAGTGATCACGAAAAAACGTTTTAGCTATTATTAAAGCCCCCATACATGCTACAATCCCCTAAATTGCATGGATTATAAAGGTGATAAAGGGCTACCACTTAAACAAAAAAAAATTCACAAAAAAAAAATAATCCAAAAAGAACTTTTAGTTTTTGAGAAAATGGATTTTAAAGTTAAAACAACACTTTAAAGAGACTCTGAAGCGAGAATAAATCTCGCTTCAGAGCTCATAGATAGCAGGGGCATGTGTGCCCCTGCTAAAACGCTGCTATCGCGCGGCTAAACGGGGGTCCCTTCACCCCCAAATCCCCTCCGTGGTGCCGGGGATCTCTTCCTGGTTGCGGCAGGGCTAACGGCCGCAGCCCTGCCTCTCAGCGCCGTCTATCAGCGCGTATCTCCGCCTCTCCCCCGCCCCTCTCAGTCTTCCTTCGCTGAGAGGGGCGGGGGAGAGGCGGCGATGCACCGCTGATAGACGGCGCTGAGAGGCAGGACTGCAGCCGTTAGCCCTGCCTCAACAGCAACAAAATCTACGACCAAGTTGGTCGCGGATTTTGCAGGGGGGGGGATTTGGGAGGTAAGGGACCCCCGTTTAGCCGCGGGATAGCTGCGTTTTAGCAGGGGCAGATTATAAGCTCTGAAGCGAGATTTATTCTCACTTCAGTGTCTCTTTAAATGGGGCTATGAATTGGTAATAATTGGTTTTAAACAGGGAAATACACTTTAATCAATCGCAGAGGTGATGGGGAGTACCAATGGCACCGGGCGGTGGTACCACTGGAGGAGCATGAGTGGCCGACGCCACAAAAACACCCAGAGAGGTTTTTTGTAAAAAAAAAAAAAATTCTTGCATTGATGACATTGCAGCAATGACATGGCAGCTAAGTTGTCCGATAAATCAACCCAAAAATTGTAGCATCCCTGGACCCTAGTGGTGGGTACACAGACTGCTGTTGTCGTTCAATACGACATGAGAGGCGGCAGCAGGAGGACTAAGCAGCACTCTGCGGCAGCACAGAGGAAGAGTATGGTGTCACGGACGGTTGTGGGGCCGCAGACACGTCCAAGACCGCCCATGAAGAAAATGCGATCGCAGTCGATTCTCTGCATCGATTGCGATTCAGATCAATAGAATCTGGATTGGTTGTGTAGGGGCTACCTGTAGCAACCTGGAGTTTCTCTTTCTCCCAGTTGTCACGGAATAGCCGTGAGAAACGTGGGCGAATTGGAAGGATCTGTGCAGTCCAATCTCTGATCGCTTTCTGGCTAAATTTGTGCAGCCATTACAGGAATCAGAACTGACATTCCTGGAGTTTTTTTCTTTCCCTCCTTCCACCAAACGGCAAGATACTGCTGCAGAGTGTCCCTGGCTTCAAGCTGTGCTGATGGCCCATCCATCAGATATAGTTGATAAGCAGGATGGCAGAAACAATTTAGTTGGGAAGAAGTCAGACATTCTGGCTCCCCTCCCAGCAGGGGAGCTGACACGTAGCTTGCTGCCACAAGCTTGAAAAGAACCGTCACCTAGGAATGGATCCTTGCTGTGTCCTTTTGATAATATACCACCCAGACCAAAGGATCAGTGGCACATGCCCTGGCCGGATCTATTCTGGGGTGCCCGGGATCTATTCTGGGGTGCCTCGGATCTATTCTGGGGTGCCCCGGATGTCCCCCAGGCAGAGTCAGCTGTGGTGCCTCAATGGCGGACATGCTGGGAGCTGTGGTGCATCAATTGGGGTCATGCTGGGTGCTGTGGTTCTTCTATGTGGGCACACTGGGTGCTGTGGCGCCATGCTGGGTGCTGTGATGCCTTTATAGGAGCATGCAGGGAGCTGTGGTTCTTCTGTGTGGGCATGCTGGGAGTTGTGGTGCCTCAATGGGAGGCCTGTGGGAGCAGAGCCGGCCTTTGGGGGTGGCAAGTGGGGCAATCGCCCCAGGCCCCGCGCCTGAGGAGGCCCCGCACCCTCTCTGCAGTGCTGGGGAGCGCGGGCATAGTTGTTAAAACTCATGTGTCTTCACCGATGCTCACAACCACCATCTATTTCCTCTCCCAGCACCTGTGCATTGGTAACAGCGCCCCCTGGGATGACGTGACCGCATGTCACCACAGGGGGCACTGTTACCAATACACAGATGCTGGGAGAGGAACTAGATGGTAGCTGTGAGCATCGGTGAAGACACGTGAGTTTTAACAACTATGCCCGCTCCCCAGCACTGCAGCCACCTTATCTAACCTGTACTGCGGGGCACTTACCTATCTAATCTATACTGCAGGGCTTCTACCTATATAATCTATACTGCAGGGCTTCTACCTATATAATCTATACTGCGGGGCACCTACCTATCTAACCTATACTGCAGGCTGGCACCTATATAATCTATACTGCGGGGCACCTACCTATCTAACCTATACTGCAGGCTGGCACCTATCTAATCTATACTGCAGGCACCTATCTAACCTATGCTGCAGGCTGGCACCTATCTAATCTATACTGCATGCACCTATCTAACCTACACTGCAGGCTGGCACCTATCTAATCTATACTCCAGGCACCTTCCTATCTAATCTATACTGCAGGCTGGCACCTATCTAATCTATACTGCAGGCTGGCACCTATCTAACCTATACTGCAGGCTGGCACCTATCTAACCTATACTGCAGGCTGGCACCTATCTAATCTATACTGCGGGGCACCTACCTAATCTATACTGCAGGCACCTATCTAACCTATACTGCAGGCTGGCACCTATCTAATCTATACTGCAGGCACCTATCTAATCTATACTGCAGGCTGGCACCTATCTAATCTATACTGCGGGGCACCTACCTAATCTATACTGCAGGCACCTATCTAACCTATACTGCAGGCTGGCACCTATCTAATCTATACGGCAGGCACCTATCTAATCTTTACTGCAGGCTGGCACCTATCTAACCTATACTGCAGGCACCTATCTAACATATACTGCAGGCTGGCACCTATCTAATCTACAGTGGTGTGAAAAACTATTTGCCCCCTTCCTGATTTCTTATTCTTTTGCATGTTTGTCACACTTAAATGTTTCTGCTCATCAAAAAACGTTAACTATTAGTCAAAGATAACATAATTGAACACAAAATGCAGTTTTAAATTATGGTTTTTATTATTTAGTGAGAAAAAAAACTCAAAACCTGCATGGCCCTGTGTGAAAAAGAAATTGCCCCCTGAACCTAATAACTGGTTGGGCCACCCTTAGCAGCAATAACTGCAATCAAGCGTTTGCGATAACTTGCAACAAGTCTTTTACAGCGCTCTGGAGGAATTTTGGTCCACTCATCTTTGCAGAATTGTTGTAATTCAGCTTTATTTGAGGGTTTTCTAGCATGAACCTCCTTTTTAAGGCCATGCCACAACATCTCAATAGGATTCAGGTCAGGACTTTGACTAGGCCACTCCAAAGTCTTCATTTTGTTTTTCTTCAGCCATTCAGAGGTGGATTTGCTGGTGTGTTTTGGCTCATTGTCCTGCTGCAGCACCCAAGATCGCTTCAGCTTGAGTTGACAAACAGATGGCCAGACATTCTCCTTCAGGATTTTTTGGTAGACAGTAGAATTCATGGTTCCATCTATCACAGCAAGCCTTCCAGGTCCTGAAGCAGCAAAACAACCAAAGACCATCACACTACCACCACCATATTTTACTGTTGGTATGATGCTCTTTTGCTGAAATGCTGTGTTACTTCTACGCCAGATGTAACGGGACACGCACCTTCCAAAAAGTTCAACTTTTGTCTCGTCGGTCCACAAGGTATTTTCCCAAAAGTCTTGGCAATCATTGAGATGTTGTTTTTTTAGCAGAATTGAGACGAGCCTTAATGTTGTTTTTGCTTAAAAGTGGTTTGTGCCTTGGATATCTGCTATGCAGGCCGTTTTTGCCCAGTCCCTTTCTTATGGTAGAGTCGTGAACACTGACCTTAATTGAGGCAAGTGAGGCCTGCAGTTCTTTAGATGTTGTCCTGGGGTCTTTTGTGGCCTCTCGGATGAGTTTTCTCTGCACTCTTGGGGTAATTTTGGTCGGCCGGCCACTCCTGGGAAGGTTCATAACTGTTCCATGTTTTTGCCATTTGTGGATAATGGCTCTCACTGTGGTTCGCTGGAGTCCCAAAGCTTTAGAAATGGCTATATAACCTTTACCAGACTGATAGATCTCAATTACTTTTGTTCTCATTTGTTCCTGAATTTCTTTGGATCTTGGCATGATGTCTAGCTTTTGATGTGCTTTTGGTCTACTTCTCTGTGTCAGATAGCTTCTATTTAAAGTGAACCTCCAGACTAAAAATCGACTCAGCAGCACTGAAAAGGCTTGGTGTTTCTTTTAACAGTTTCACAGCATCAGAACTTTGTTTCTCTTATACAAGCCTCATTTTTAGCTGCACAGAAGAAAACTGCCCGGGCAGTTTTCCCCTTATGCTGTGCAAAGCATGATGGGATTTCTGATGTTGTTGTTCTCGTTCTCCTGTTTTGGTGCAATTTTTTTTTTTTTTTACATTTTGAATTTGACATTTGAAGCCTAGTGTGTGCAGCTGGGAGGGGTTATCAGGACACAGGACAGTTGGAACTGTGTCTCATGCTCCCTGTCACCTCCTTTCAACCAAAAAGATGGCAGCCCCCATGAATCACAAACATTCGCCTGTTCTTTTAAAACAGGGTGGGTAAAAGATTATATTACCTATCTATTCTAATTAACATAACTAGTGTAACTTAATAACAGTATGTTTGTTTAGGCTGAAGTTCCCCTTTAAGTGATTTCTTGATTGAAACAGGTGTGGCAGTAATCAGGCCTGGGAGTAACTACAGAAATTGAACTCAGGTGTGATAAACCACAGTTACTGTATACTGCAGGCTGGCACCTATCTAACCTATACTGCGGACACCCATCTAATCTATACTGCAGGCACCTATCTAATCTATACTGCAGCCACCTTCCTATCTAATCTATACTGCAGGCTGGCACCTACCTAATCTATACTGCAGGCTGGCACCTATCTAATCTATACTGCAGGCTGGCACCTATCTAATCTATACTGCAGGCTGGCACCTATCTAATCTATACTGCAGGACACCTATCTAATCTGTACTGCAGGGCACCACCCTACCTAATCAATACTGCAGGCACCTATCTAATATATACTGTGGGGTACCTACCTAACTAATCTATACTGCAGGCACCTTCCTATCTAATCTGTACTGCAGGGCACCTACCTACCTATCTAATCTGTATTGCAGGGCACCTACCTGTCTAATCTATACTGCAGGCACCTATCTAATCTGTACTGCAGGGCACCACCCTATTTAATCTATACTGCAGGCACCTATCTAATATATACTGCGGGGCACCTACCTGACTAATCTACTGTATACTGCTGAGAAAAGGGAGACCGAGAGCCCAATATAGTGTAGTATGTTGTATAAATAGAGAAAAATGTTAAAAGTAAGTATTATACTTACAAACCTGGGTTGCTCTAAGGCAACCACTGTATACGCAGGTGGGGAGATTAAGCCTGACCCCACTCAGGACTAAGATGTCGCTCTCTGTAGATAGGAAAAGAGGGTATATCACCCTTCCACCAAGGGTGGACAACTTAATATGCAAGGATACAGAGGCGCCAGTAGGATAAAACAAGATAAAAGGTTTAAAACGGTTTAGGTGGCGGTGGTGGACCGTCCACACACAAACAGACAAAAATCGCTGTTGATTGTAGAAAAAAAATCACAATTTATTCACATACTCCTACATAAAAGTGCAACGCGTTTCACGGGCAAACATCCCGCTTCATCAGGCAATAAACGAACGGAGTATCTCACAGCCCTGAGTATATTGATAGCTTGGCACCTCTGTGACCCCTATGTGGGGCGGACCAAAAGGGCGTTGAAAACACGAGTGGGTGAACATATTGCCAATATAAGTAGGGGGTTTAGGGCTCATAATGTGTCCAAACACTTTCAAGAGAAGCATGGAAGTAACCCAGCACTTTTAAAATTTTGTGGTGTTCAAAAGCTCACCACAAGATGGAGAGGGTGTCATAAGATTAGAGAGATATCTAAAATGGAGACTAGATGGATCTTTGACCTACAAACACTGGTGCCGGGTGGATTGAATGTCGAGCTGGACATTAATTGTTTCATAGCTGATGATTACATTTGGGTATGTAGGGGGGTAAGCATGCATCGACTCAACCCCACCTGCAATGTGCGTTGGGGTGGGTGAGTGGGTTTGGTGCATGGTGGGACCGTATGGGTACATACAAGGTCAGAGCATTTGTACTTAATGTGTCCGCTCCATCTGGATGTTACCAGATGAACAGTTGCTGTTTAGCATTTGGGGACAACAGAATTGGAAAAAAGACATAGTTGTGTGTTCTGGTAATGGTATGAGATTTTGGGTAGAAGGTGCTCTAAGTGGGGGTGGAAACAGGTAATACTGTTAATACTGTTGGTAATTTGAGTTACTGTGTAGTGACATGCTATTGTTTTAAATCTGGTTAATAGAAGGTGATGCACAATTCATGAGTTGTTTTTACTTTTTATCATTATTATCAATTATTGGTATAGTTAACATAAATGAATGATTTTGGCAAGCTGAGGCAAAAGGGAAGGGAGGTTGTTTCCCGTAGAGAAAGGGGAGATGAAATGCCAAAATAATGGGGTTTGTAACATTATAAGAGCTCCATTAGCGTTGACTTCGGCTGAGGAGGAAAATATGTCAAACGACTCGCCGTAGTCTAAACAGAAGTACTCATGGGTAATGTAGTTGGGGTGGCTAATAGGGGAGTCCCGCAAGCTAGTAAGGAGGATTACGTATGAGATGTAAGGTGGGAGTGTCCATTGAGAATTATATTTGCTTAAATGAAAAAAAGTGGACCAATCACGGAAGCTCAGGCCCTGGAGGCAGCTGGGAAATGTAGGATTTGAGTTTTTGCCCAAGATAGTAGGAGGGGAAAAGGAGGGCAGTGCGCAGTGATCAGGAGGCGGCTGCTAAAACCACGTGAGTGGAAGGCGGAATGCAGGTGTAAGAGTAGCTGATTATAGCGGTGCGCCAATCCGGAGGTAGCTTCTCATATCGCTAGAGCAGGATGGGTAATGTAGGCCTAACCCTGGCCAATCACAGCGCAGGCTGAAAGAACACACGCCTGCAGGCGTAAGAGCAGCTGATTATAGCGTTGCGCCAATCCGGAGGTAGCTCCTCACAGCGCTAGAGCAGGATGGGTAATGTAGGCTTAATCCTGGCCAATCACAGCGTAAGCTGAAGGAACATATTGTTAAACTGACGAGTGAACTGTGCTGACACCTTTGAGCACGTGATTATGGATTGTGGATATATAGCGTCCTCTCACTCTGATTGGCTCAAGCCCCTGATGTGTCATGCGACGAAACTAGTTGGGCGGAGCCTAAGGAGTGAGGGACGCTTAGACGAGCTCGATGATCTTTGATATGCGCAATTGTACTGGATGTTTGTGAGTGCACTTCTTTTATATATTTTTTAAATAAAAAACGGTTTTACACTATGCTGGTCCCTGTTTGAGTCCTAGGGACATTAAGGCTGGAAAAGGATCGTGGACACTATCTGTCAAGTGTGTTTGCTGGTCTGTGCTGGGTCAGCCATGAGATTTGGTGAGAGGCCATATTGAGTGTAAGGTGGAGGAACACGAGGTGCTTTGTAAAATCTGGGAGCACGGGTGTTTTATCCTAACTGGCACTATTACGGAAGCAGTATCACACTATCCCAGTGCTTTTTTGTCTTGTGTCCCTATGTCAAGGAGCCAGGAGAAAGCTGGATGTACTCGGGATACCTTGCATACTGGCTGGGCCACAAGCGCTATTAGCTGTCCCTGAAAAGGCAGCTTAGCATCTGGTGAGCGTATACTGGTTATTATAGATCGGGAAGATTCCGTGAACGTCATACAGCTGTTAGAATGTGGACATTGTGATCTTTGAATTGCAGTGGGACTTTTTATGTTACTTAGTTAATTTTTAACAGTAATTTGAATATTTTATGTGGAAGTACTGATTGTAAAAATGTACTGTTGAGCGCCCTGTTAACTGTATAGATTATTGGTTTAAAGTGATACACACACTTAATTATAGGAGCGAACCAGCAAGTAAAGAGCATTTAGGAAACCCTAATTAGGTGAAAGTGATTGAGGAGCGCACATTAGAGGTTAATGTTTTAAAACTACCAGCATATGACTTCATATTTGAGCCCTGTTGGCACTGTAATCCTATGGTTCATTTGTTCTGTATATAACTGACTCTCTTTCCTGCTGGTGCTGGGCTGGTTGCATTACCCTGCCGCGCTAATTGCAATTTGTAATTGACAGTCCAACCAACTTCATATCCTGCACTTGCATCTCTTAGTGTCACTACTTGAAATTTTACTTTGCTGACTATACAATACTTATTTTATAGTTTATTAAGATGTCATTAGCAACTAGCATACCGAGCAGCCGGGTCTGCCACTGCCTTGATCTTTTACTGCCGTCCTAATACTGCTATTCTGTCTGTCTGCATTGAGCCATTCCCAGCCTTGGCTTTACTGATTGCTACTTTTTGAAGCTAATATGCCCCCGTGGCTGCACTTTGGAGCAGCTGGGTTCGCCATTGCTTTTTTTTTTCTTTTTAACCTCCATTAGTTAAAGCGGACCCAAACCAAACATTTTTTTAGTTCAAAATATTTAGTTGCACCACTCTGACACATACAAAGATAAATAAACACTCCTTCAAGCCTATGAGCATTTCAGTGCATGCTTTTCACCCTTCTCTTTTAATAACTAGGGTTATACAGGTGGCAGCCATTACTTCTGAGCTTAGTAGGAGGTCTTAGATCATGGGTGTGTTTGTCATCAGCTCCCCTCCCTCACAGGGGCGTGGTCTATATGAAATCTCACACATGCTGAGATCACCTCCCCTGTGACATCATCAGTAGCAGCCTGTGTTTAGCTTTTTATCTCCTCCACCAGTCTGCCGGATTCTGTCCCGGCAACATGAAAGGAAGGGAGGGGTTCCTCCAATAAATGTAAAATATTTTATATTTGTCATCATGCAGCTGAAAAAAGGCTGCTATTTATCATTATAAGTTAGAAAATAGATTTTATTTCTGAAATCTTGTATTTTTAATTTGGGTCCACTTTAAAGCTTTTAATAATGTACTGCATGGGGCGTCACCTGGCCCCAAATCATTACTGACCAGCATAAGCATGATCCCCAAACCTGATACTGATCATTCTGCGTGGTCCTGTTTTCGAACTTGTTCCCTGTTGAATACAGATGTAAAGGTTCTGGCAATTAGATTCAGCAGGGGTATATCCACCTTAGTTGGTCTGGATCAGGTGGGATTCATGCTTCGCTGTCAAGCAGGAGATAATATCGAGCATCTTCTACATATAATTGCATTCGCTAGGAAGTTGGATACTCCCATGATTTTACTTTCTTTGGACATCCAGAAAGCCTTTGATATGGTATCATGGGACTATCTGTTTACATTGTTAGCAAAATGGGGTTTGGTCCAAATACAATGCAATGGCTTCTGGTCCAGAAAATTTGCTGTTTGTAGGGGCACTCGGCAGGGTTGTCCCATTTCACCCCTGCTATTTGCTCTCATTATGGAACCTCTTGCTCTTATGGTCCACAACCATGATGGTGTATCTCTGGACCACTGCTTGTTGGTCATCAACATAAACTCTGCATAAACTCTGTATGCAGATGATGTGATCGTAACACTTACCTCCGCCCAAACCTCCCTTTCTAATTTACCCAATTGACTTTGAAGATATCTCTGGGCTTGAAATGAATAGCCTCAAATCCAAGGCCCTCAATATTTCTCTTCGGAAGTTCTAAATATTCAAATGTCCTACGACTTTAAATGGGAAACCTTCAAATTAAAATACCTTACAAGCTCGTATGAGAGTATGTACAAGTAGTGCTACTCGGATACCCCTTTTCAAAATCCGGATCCGATTTGGATCCGGATACCCCGATATCCGATCCGGGTTGGATATCCAATTTCAAAATTTTCAGATCTGAATCCGAATTGGATATCCGACCCTAGTATCCGGCGGATTCGGATATCCGGATAGAAAACCAGAAGTGGCCTTTAAATTGCTTTAAAAAGTTTTTTTTAGGGTATATGAGGCATGTAGCATCATTATTTTGTAAAGGGGAACACTAATTGATGATGTGGGGACTTAAACCCCCCCTCCCCCCTCCCCAAAAAAAATGGTCAGTTAACATCAGGACTAGGTTCCAGACAGCGGTCATGCAGCCCACATTGGGGCAGCACGGTGGCGTAGTGGTTAGCTCTCTCGCCTTGCAGCACTGGGTCCCTGGTTCGTATCCCAGCCAGGACACTATCTGCAAAGAGTTTGTATGTTCTCTCCGTGTCTGCGTGGGTTTCCTCCGGGAACTCCGGTTTCCTCCCACATTCCAAAAACATACGGATAAGTTAATTGGCTCCCCCTAAAATTGGCCCTGGACTACAGTACTTACACTACATAATATAGACATATGGCAATGGTAGGGATTAGATTGTGAGCTCCTTTGAGGGACAGTTAGTGACAAGATATATATATATATATATATACATATATATATATATATATACACTGTACAGCGCTGCGTAATATGTCAGCGCTATATAAATACTAAATAATAATAATAATAATTGTGTCCAAAGTCCAACCGCACAACTGGGACATGGCAGTTTTCAGCCCAGACACCTCCCAAAATTATGCAGCAATTTTGTTTTGGGTTAAATATAGATGGTATCAGTGGCCTGTGGCACCCTGGCCTGGCGGTGGGAGCTGCACAGGCAGCAGGAGCAGGGCAATGCAGCAGCAGCAGGTGTAACGTGTGCCAGGAGCGTGCCGGACGTGGAACTTGGCAATTGGCACTTAAAAAATGCTCGTAATATATCCAATTCACATGCATATTAAAAAAGTTCAGATCCTTAGGTAACTATTTATGTGTTGTTGTTTTTTTGTTTTTTTTTAATTATCATTTTTTTTTTTTCATAAAAAATGTATTTGGGTAATTTTTGGTGTGGGATATAAACAGTTAATTTTAAATGTAATAATGTCTGTTTATTTCATTGAAAAAGTATGTAGATGTAGTTTTACTATTTGGCCACAAGGTGGCCACAGTACAAAAAAATGTTTTAATCTTGGAAGCGAACGCTCTCGCTTCCAGGAAGGGTATAGAGGACGGGAAACTTTTTTTTCATTAGAAATACGGTGGTTTCTGAAAAGAAGCCGTCGGTCTTTCTAGCAGGGACTTAGATCGATGAATGGGAGTCATGTTCCCATTCATTGATCTCTGGGCTAACGGGGGGGCAACATGTGCGCGCACGTGCACACGCGCGATCACACGTGAGAGCGTGCAGAAGCGCTATAGCAGCCAGCATAAATGGTTAATGAAGGACATACACAGTCAGCCAACTGCTTACTTGCTTAAAGAGAACCTGAACTGAAAAGTCAAAATAACCATAAACAAGTCATACTTACCTCCTGTTGAGTCTACTCATCAATCTCTTTTTCATCTCCTGTGTACTGTTTGTCCGCTGTGATCAATGCAATTCTCTGTCCACCATTTTAAAAATGGCCATTACCCCTTAACAGCTCCCTGGTCAGTGCACTGTTAAACTGTAATATCGCCCACTTAAGCCATAGGGAAACATGGACATTACCTTGCACATTCAGTTGTAACTGACAGCAACTGGTATTTTTCAGTTCTGACAAAATCTTGTCAGAACTGGAAGGGATCACTGTAAGAAGAAAATGATGAGCTTCTGAGAGGAGCTGACGGTGAGGTAAGTATGTAATATTCATTTGCAGGTACATCATGCGTTTATTTTAAATAATTTTACTCAGTTCAGGTTCCCTTAAAACTTCAGGCATCTCCAGATCCCCTTCCCCTTTCTGTATAACAGCGTATGCCGCTCTCCTAAGCCAAGTCTGCCTCAGCAAAAGCCACAAGTCTGTACGTGATTTTAGACACAGTTTAGTCACCATCCATAATCATGTGACCAGGACCGCAGAAAGAGGTTGTAAGCTGTTTTCCTTTTTACCATAAAATATAAGTAAACATAATAAACAGCTGGGTAGTAACTAGTGCAGTTGCCTGCTGGAGAGAGACACCTGCTTACAAAGTTCCCTTTCAAAGTCTAGATCCTTACCGCGTAATAATAGATTGTAGAGTGAATCATAAAATACACCTGCCGCACAATGGGCATGATTCCCAAAGCTTTTTCAGGGCTGGTGCATACGGGAGCAGTTCTGGGGCGGTTTTTAAAACGCTTGCAGGGAGAAAACTGCTTGGCTAGTGAAAGTGAATGGGATGGTGCACACCAGAGTGGCTTGTTTTTTGCACAAATGCAAACTCTCGTTTCTGCCTCATTGTTAAAGTATAGGAAAGTGGAAAACCGCTCTGAGAAACGCTAGATCAGAGAGCGGTTTTCCAGGCGTTTTTGTTACAGAAGCTGTTCAGTAACAGCTTTACTGTAACAATATAGGAAATCTGCTACACAAAAACGCTCCAAAAACCGCTAGGCACGTTTAGAAAACCTCTCTTATGTTTAGAAAACCTCTTTTCACATCTAAAATCGCAAAACGCCGACGATTACTGTCTGCATTTTGCAGGAGTGATTTTCCTGCGATTAACGAGGAAAAATCACTGGACACGCGGCGGTTTCGCATACTAAGCATGCTAATCGCGATCAATAAACATGCATGCTAATCGCAAATCCCCGGCAAACCGCTGCATGTAACACGTTTGCGGTCATCGCTAACCGCAAACGCGGCAGTCAGAACACTGCCATGTGTTACATGCTGCAGCGGTTTTTAAAAAAACGCTAGCGGTTTGCCTTGAGCGGGAATCGCTCGATTCCCGCTCAAGTGTGAATGGGCCCTTATGCCTAGAATCGCTCTGAAATCTGCTTCAAAAACCTCTAGCGTTTTGCGGATCTGCTGGAGGTTTTTGGTGTGCACTGGGCCTCAGAGTGTGTTTCCTCTGTTTTTACCTTATCTATGTTACTTTTTAAAGTTTCCAAAGAGCTTAAATATAATGAAGGTAAGAAAAGTAATATTGAAAGGAAGTTAATGAAGAACAACTTACTTTGAGTGATTATTTTGCTTATAAATGTGCTGAAAAGTTGTTTCCTATACAAATCCCATGTCAGCATGCCATGGGTTATCCCCGCCCACTTAACCCCCTCAGGACACTTAACTATAAATGTGAAGATGGCTGACCCACTTACCGCTTTTTTTCACCTGTCTGATTCCCTCAGGACTAAATATTGGATGGACAATTTTTTTTTCTGTTTTTCTTTTCATGGGTTTTTTTTTCTGGTTTTTGTTTTACTCTTGCCGGGCTGTGTCTTCATAGCCGCTGCTCAGGTTCTGTCACTCTCCTGAGCGAAGCTCTCATCATTATGACCTGCTAAATGTGTGTTTGAATGAGGGGCAGGGGCGTTGCTAGCCCCAAAGATCAGTGGCACGTGCCCCGGATCTATTCTGGAGTGCCCTGGATGTCCGCCAGGCAGAGTCAGAGCTGTAGAGCCTCTATGGGGGCATGCTGGGAGCTGTGGTGCCTCAATGGTGGGCAGGCTGGGTGCTGTGGTGCCTCAATGGTGGGCAGGCTGGGTGCTGGGGTGCATGTATAGGGGCATGTTGGGTACTGTGGTGCCATGCTGGATGTTGTGAATGTGATACCTTTATGGGGGCATGTAGTGAGCTGTGGTTCTTCTATGGGGGCATGCTGGGAGTTGTGGTGCATCAATGGGAGGTCCGTGGGAGCATGGGAGGCGTCCACTAGAACGTCAGGGAATAATATGGGGCCTCCAGAAGAAGTCATACTACGAGGTCAATATCAGCCTCCTGGGCAGCTTACGCCAACGTTTCACCAGAGACTATTTGTAGGGCGACTAATTGGTCATCAATACAAACATTTATCTCTCATGATAAGGTGGACCCGGGTACTACATCAGAATCTGGAAGAAAAGTATTACCTTCCTCTCTCTCTAACTATAATTAATTGCAGCCTCAGGCCTTGTTCACATTGCGTTCGGCTCGCGTGTCTGTCCGCGGTGGGCTTTTTTCTCCTCGTTTTTTTAAAGCGTTTTCCGGCAATTTTCTGCGCGTCCTATAGTTTTTGTGGGCGTTTTTGTAAGCGCTTTTGCAGAACGCTTCCGTCTTTTGATCCAGAAAAAAATCCGGAAATAATAAATACATTGCCAAGGCGATTTTGTGAGCGTTTATGCATTTTTTCTATACCTTCCATTGAGGCAAATCGCCTCAAAAATGGCCCAAGCAGGGCTTATGAAAGCGGATCGCAAATGAACTGCTCAGATATGAACTCTCTCATAGAGAATCATTGCACAAGCGCTTTCAGGGCGATTTTGAAAATCGCCGGCGCTTACATTTTTGCAAAAATGCCTATAATGTGAACAAGGCCTCTAAAAAAATGTGTTCTTCAGCATTATATTGCACCCACCCTTGTCTTCAGAGGCGTAGCTAGGCTTTTCAGCACCCGGGGACAAAGACTGTTTTTGCAAAACCCTCTGGACAAATTGGGCATGGCCACGCATCAGAATGTGGGTGTGGTCATGGGTGGAGCCAAATGTGCAAATGCTATTTAGATAGCCAGATGTACCTCCCTTCCCCTCGTTTAGATAGCCAGATGTTCCCCCTATAGTTACCCAGATGTGCCCCCCTTGTCCTCTGCAAAGGGAGAGAAAGAAGCAGGGGCATTTTGGGCAGCCAGCGAGCTGCCTCTCACTCACTTGGGGAACCGGTGGCCATGCTCTGTGCCGCCTTCCAGTGCTGCGCCCGGGGACATGTGTCCCCCCCCTTGTCCCCCATAGCTAGGCCTCTGCTTGTCTTTATTGATAATACTTAAATCCCATGGTATGCTGACGTGGATTTGTATAGGAAAACGGAAAATTGTATACTTACCTGAGTGTAATTTTCCTTCCCTGTACAAATTCCACGCCAGCATGCTGATTTCCCATCCGCTGAATTATAGCTGATCTAGTTACAAAAAGTGGTGAGGGGGTTAGTCATCTTCAAGTTTATAATTAAGTGTCCTGAGGGGGGTAAGTGGTGAGGGGGTTAAGTGGGCGGGGCTAACCCATGGTATGCTGACGTGGAATTTGTACGGGAAAGGAAAATTACAGTCAGGTAAGTATACTATTTTCAATGTTTTAGGTCATAAAGTTTTGTGAATAAAGCCTAATGCAGGAGGACACAGAAGCAGAAGTGCAGGTGTTCAACTCATTGTGAAAGATAGTTCTGCGTTTAGTTATAGAAGAAGCGTCACATTTTACGGTCTTCCACCATTTCTCCAAATTTGCAACGGGCAGAGAAGTGCCAACCACCAGCTGTGTGTATTTAGCAGAATATTTTCTCTAAATGACAGGGCAGCTTCTTCCTTTGGACAACGTGACTTGCAACTTCTGCCTATTTTACGAAATATATTCATTGTATGATGACACAGTATTGGGAAATATGGCATGAGAAGATGAGATAAACATGGGGAAGGTCATGGGGTTATGGTTTCATGAAGGAAGTACATACACATCAGAAAGTGACACAGTGGATGTACACAACTCTGTTAACGAACCAGATTTTGTGATGTAAAAAATTATGTCACAATAAATAATTTCAAAACTTTTCCCACCTTTAATGTGACCTAGAACCTGTATACTTCAATTGATAGCAACAAAACAAATCTGTTAAAGAAAACCGGCAATGAGAAAAAGTTCCCCTGGGGGTACTCACCTCGGGTGGGGGAAGCCTCCGGAACCTATCGAGGTTTCCCCGACCTCCTGTGTCCCACGGCAGCGGCGAAAATGCTCCCGGAACGGCAGGGTTGTAAATATTTATGTTCCAGGCTGGCTCTCCACTCGGAGATAGGCGGAAATAAGCTGATTGCTGTCGGGCCGCTCTACTGCGCAGGTGCAAGTCTCCGGTGCCTGCATAGTAGAGCAGACCCGACAGAGATCGTCTATTTTCTGCAACAGCGCCCCCGATGGAGCCAGGGAAGGTAAATATATCATGCCTTCTCAGGCTTGTCGATCCCGGATTGCAGGACACTTCGGGGGAGCCAGCGCTGGACTGCCTGCAGCTACAGGGATGGGGGAAGCCTCATTTGGATCCTGAGGCTTCCCCCTACCAAGGTGAGTACCCCCAGGGGACATTTTTTTTGTTACAGGTTCTCTTTAAGGGAAACCAATACAAAAAAAAATAAGTAACATTTGTAAAGTCCCTTTCTCCTGTAGGACTTTAAGTGCATACGCGTGGCTAACATCAGTATTTGGTTGAATAGTAAACTGTGTACAAATGCCAGATTAAACAGGTGGCTTTTCAGTCTGTATTTGAATAGCTCCAGGGATAGCTCTACTGGGTGTGATAGGGAGTTCCAAAGCATAGGGAAAGCATGACAGAAAGTTCTGGCTCCAAAGGTTTTGAGGTGCACTCTGGGAGTGACCAAGTTTATGGATTCTGCTGATCTGAGGTTGTGAGAGGTGTGGTGCAGCTTCAGCAAGTCCTTCATGTATCCAGGGCCCAGATTGTGCAGGGATTTGAATGTCAGCAGTCCAATCTTGAAGAGTATTCTCCATTCTACTGGTAGCCAGTGCAGTGAGCGAAGGATCGGTGTAATGTGACAGTGGCGAGGCTGGTTTGTTAGCAATCTGGCAGCAGCATTCTGCACTAATTGCAGGCGACGCAGGTCCTTGTTTGGGAAGCCTGCATAGAAATCATTGCAGTAGTCCGGCTGTGATGTGATGAAGGCGTGAACTAAGGTTGGAATATTCTCTGGTGTTTAATTTTTGCAATGCATCTCAGGTGAAAGTAGGAATATTTGGTTTCTAAAGCTCAATTCCTCATCGATTAGCACACCAAGGCTGCACATCAGGTTAGAACTATTTGTGTCTGAATTCCCTATCCTCACTGGTGTTGATTTAGAGCTGTTTTGATGCCAAGCGCTTGCCTCGGACAACAAGGACCTCCGTTTTGTCAGCATTCAGCTTGGTGGAAGGGGGTGAGGAGGGGGGAGCAGCATCGGGCACTGTCAGAGCAGCAGCAGCAGCAACAACGCAGTGGGTGGTGCCACCATGCAGGGTCAGCGGAATTGCAGCAGGTTCCTCTGATCCGCTTCCATCCTCCGGCACACCAGCCCAAACCCCCCGCCTCAGCAGCAGCATGAAGCCCCGCCACTGCCAAGCGCTGCTGGAATTGGTCAGCCTGGGGAAGACCAAACTGACGGCGAACCATGTCCTGGCCAAACTCCGAGAGCAGGAGAGGAATTGGCTGACCCCCAGAGGCCTCAGAGTCGGAGAGGTGGTGTCCGACAATGGGGAAAACCTGGTTGCTGCAATCAACAGGGGAGACCTGACCCACATCCCCTGCCTGGCGCACGTCCTAAACCTGGTAGTCCAAAAGTTCCTGCGGACCTACCAGGGGATGGACCAACTCCTTGAGGCGGCAAGGAAGGTTGTGCGTCATTTCCGGCACTCGGCTGCAGCCGTAGCGAGCCTGGAAGAGGTGCAGAAGGAGCTGCACCTGCCACAGCACCGGCTCATGATCAATGTTCCAACTCGCTGGAACTCCACCCTGGCGATGTTGGAGCGTCTGGTTGAACAGAGGCAGGCTGTCAGCCAGTACGTTGCACAAGCAACAGTTGCCGCCATCACTGCAACTGGGCGTGCCGCCACCAACCTCCCGTCCATCATCTCCACGGAGGACTGGGGGCACATGCAGCAGGTGTGCTCAGTGCTGGCACCCTTCCTGCAGGCCACCAACGTGGTAAGCAGGGACCATGCAAAGGTGTGCGAGTGGGTCCCCATGGTGTGTGTGCTGGACAGGGCCCTGTATGCACTGCTGGAAGAGGGAGCGGCAGCCATGGACCAGCAGGAGCTGCAGGCAGCTTCACAGGCCACCTCTGAGGAGGATGGCTTGGAGTTGGTGGAGGTCCCTGACCTTGCTGCTGATGAGGGGGAGCAGCAGAGCACAGCTGGAGTGGTGCGGGGGTGGAGAGAGGATGAGGTGGAGGAGGCAGAGGATGAGGAGGACAGCACTGTCGGCTCTGGGGCTGCCGATGATGTGCCAGCAGACGTGGCCAGACTCTTCCCAATGGCAGAGCACATGCTGAGGTGCCTGCGCAAGGACCCAAGGGTCATCCAGATGAAGCAGAGGGAGGACATCTGGATCTGCATGATGCTGGACCCACGTCTGAAGGGGAAGCTCAGCCAGTTCCTGCCTGCAGGAGGAGACTGTGCGCAACAAATGAGGGATTTGCAGCTGTCCCTTGTTGAGCGCTTGGAGGAAGCCTTCCCTGAGCCATCCACCCCCACTGTCCAGCCAGCACAGAGGCAGCAGCAGGTGCCTGCATCCACCAGCAGCAAGCGCACGCGCACCACAGACCTGCTGTCTCTGACCAACGAGCTCTACATGAGTGTAGAGCTGCCAGGGACTAGAGAGGTGGTGCCTGCAGCAGCATCCTTCTCCAGTCACAGACAGCGCTTGACCCGCATGGTGGCTGACTACATGGGGTCCTTCAGCGGGCTTGACAGTGTTGCCCCTGTTGATCCCATGGAGTATTGGGTCAAGCACCTGCCGATCTGGAGCGAGCTTGCGCAGTACGCCCTGGAAGTGCTCTCCTTCCCCCCTTCCAGCGTACTGTCAGAGCGTTGCTTCAGTGCAGCCGGTGGAGTCGTCACTGAGAAGCGATCTCGTCTGTCTCACAAGTCTGTGGACAGACTGACGTTTCTCAAAATGAACCAGGCTTGGGTGGAAGGCGAATTCCTGGCCCCTGTTGTCGGCGAGAGGGGGACATGAAGTGGCACACACACATTACACCTGCTGCTGCTGCTGTATTTCTTCCTGCTGTCTGTGTCTCCACTGCCAGGGAACACATTACAAGGTGCTGCTGCCCATGCGCCACCAGCTATTTACGCTCAAAAATAGCTGCATTATTTTGAAAACATTTTTTTTTTATTATTTTAGAGGTGTCCGGGTTGAAAACTGTGCTGTCCCAATTGTGTATTGGACACAATGTGGGCTTCACGACCGCTGTCTGGAACCTCATGGTGTTTATTTATGGCCCTGGTACCACCGCTAGGAACCAGGACCTATTATGTCTCGCTGCCTGCCCTCCTGCCTGCTGCCAGTCTGCCACACACTCATCCTCCTCACGCTGCCTGCTGTTGTATTTCCTCCTGCTGTCTGTGTCTCCACTGCCAGGGAACACATTACAAGGTGCTTCTGCCCATGCGCCACCAGCTATTTACGCTCAAAAATAGCTGCATTATTTTGAAGAAATTTTTTTTTTTATTATTTTAGAGGTGTCCGGGTTGAAAACTGTGCTGTACCAATTGTGTATTGGACACAATGTGGGCTTCACGACCGCTGTCTGGAACCTCATGGTGTTTATTTACGGCCCTGGAACCACCGCTAGGACCCAGGGCCTATTATGTCTCGCTGCCTGCCCTCCTGCCAGTCTGCCACACACTCAACCTCCTCACGCTGCCTGCTGCTGTATTTCCTCCTGCTGTCTGTATGTTTCCACTGCCAGGGAACACATTACAAGGTGCTGCTGCCCATGTGCCACCAGCTATTTACGCTCACAAATAGCTGCATTATTTTGAAAAAAAAATATTTAAATTATTTTAGAGGTGTCCGGGTTGAAAACTGTGCTGTCCCAATTGTGTATTGGACACAATGTGGGCTTCACGACCGCTGTCTGGAACCTCATGGTGTTTATTTACGGCCCTGGAACCACCGCTAGGACCCAGGGCCTATTATGTCTCGCTGCCTGCCCTCCTGCCTGCTGCCTGCTGCCAGTCTGCCACACACTCAACCTCCTCACGCTGCCTGCTGCTGTATTTCCTCCTGCTGTCTGTATGTTTCCACTGCCAGGGAACACATTACAAGGTGCTGCTGCCCATGCGCCACCAGCTATTTACGCTCAAAAATAGCTGCATTATTTTGAAAAACATTTTTTTAATTATTTTAGAGGTGTCCGGGTTGAAAACTGTGCTGTCCCAATTGTGTATTGGACACAATGTGGGCTTCACGACCGCTGTCTGGAACCTCATGGTGTTTATTTACGGCCCTGGTACCACCGCTAGGAACCAGGGCCTATTATGTCTCGCTGCCTGCCCTCCTGCTGCCTGCTGCCAGTCTGCCACACACTCATCCTCCTCACGCTGCCTGCTGTTGTATTTCCTCCTGCTGTCTGTGTCTCCACTGCCAGGGAACACATTACAAGGTGCTTCTGCCCATGCGCCACCAGCTATTTACACTCAAAAATAGCTGCATTATTTTGTAGAAATTTTTTTTTTTATTATTTTAGAGGTGTCCGGGTTGAAAACTGTGCTGTCCCAATTGTGTATTGGACACAATGTGGGCTTCACGACCGCTGTCTGGAACCTCATGGTGTTTATTTACGGCCCTGGAACCACCGCTAGGACCCAGGGCCTATTATGTCTCGCTGCCTGCCCTCCTGCCTGCTGCCTGCTGCCAGTCTGCCACATACTCAACCTCCTCACGCTGCCTGCTGCTGTATTTCCTCCTGCTGTCTGTATGTTTCCACTGCCAGGGAACACATTACAAGGTGCTGCTGCCCATGCGCCACCAGCTATTTACGCTCAAAAATAGCTGCATTATTTTGAAAAAAAAACAATAATTAAATTATTTTAGAGGTGTCCAGGTTGAAAACTGTGCTGTCCCAATTGTGTATTGGACACAATGTGGGCTTCATGACCGCTGTCTGGAACCTCATGGTGTTTATTTACGGCCCTGGAACCACCGCTAGGACCCAGGGCCTATTATGTCTCGCTGCCTGCCCTCCTGCCAGTCTGCCACACACTCAACCTCCTCACGCTGCCTGCTGCTGTATTTCCTCCTGCTGTCTGTATGTTTCCACTGCCAGGGAACACATTACAAGGTGCTGCTGCCCATGCGCCACCAGCTATTTACGCTCAAAAATAGCTGCATTATTTTGAAAAAAAAACAATAATTAAATTATTTTAGAGGTGTGCGGGTTGAAAACTGTGCTGTCCCAATTGTGTATTGGACACAATGTGGGCTTCACGACCGCTGTCTGGAACCTCATGGTGTTTATTTACGGCCCTGGAACCACCGCTAGGACCCAGGGCCTATTATGTCTCGCTGCCTGCCCTCCTGCCTGCTGCCTGCTGCCAGTCTGCCACACACTCAACCTCCTCACTCTGCCTGCTGCTGTATTTCCTCCTGCTGTCTGTATGTTTCCACTGCCAGGGAACACATTACAAGGTGCTGCTGCCCATGCGCCACCAGCTATTTACGCTCACAAATAGCTGCATTATTTTGAAAAAAAAATTTAAATTATTTTAGAGGTGTCCGGGTTGAAAACTGTGCTGTCCCAATTGTGTATGGGACACAATGTGGGCTTCACGACCGCTGTCTGGAACCTCATGATGTTCATTTACGGCCCTGGTACCACCGCTAGGAACCAGGGCCTATTATGTCAGTCACATCACACTGCCTGACACACACTACTCCTCCTCCTGTAGCTGCATTGAGCTTCTGCTGTCTGTGTGCTGCTACCACTGCCAGGTGTAAGGAAACGCGGAAAGGCCGCTGTCTCTCGAGGTGAGGCGGCCGTTTCTGCGTCCAGCATGGCGTCACAACGCGGAAAAAACGCCGCATGCCGCATAGGCAGTACGGCGGAATCCGCATTGGTAACGGCGGAATCCGCATCAGAGGCGGCCCCCGCACTAGATACATTGCATGACAGTACTGGTGTGGCTGGGACTGATAGTCCACCAAGATTCAGACTTACACGCGCGCGAACACAGAGGCAGAGTTTAAATAGCAGTTAGAAGGGAGTCGGCTGACCAGCTGGGTCAGCTGACAAATTCCACTGCTCTCATTGGACCAGCAATTAGGGAGGTCCTGGAAAGGTCCTAGAGTATATATACTGCTGGTTGTTCACTTGCTCTTTGTCTGGCGTGCGATCACATATGTGGGAGCACCCAGATCCGTAGTCAGATCCGCAAGTGTGCCGGGACCAGCTGGAGCTGTAATCCTACACTTAGCTAGATTCTGTTGATAGCTAAAGTACTAGTTTGATTGTGATTATCTGTTATGACTTTTGCCTGCCTTGACTATCCTCCTGAACTCTGATCTTGTACTTCGATATTTCTGATACTCTGTTGCCGAACCCCGGCTCGTTCCTTGACTCTGCTTCTGCCTCCTGATTTTGTACCCCGATATATCTGATACCCCGTTGCTGAACCCTGCCTGTACTTTGACTCCATCTTTGCCTCCTGATCTTGTACTTTATCTGTCCGTGTGTGTACGACCTGGCTTGTCCGACCTCGAGAACCGACCTTACCGTTAGAGGCGGTTCCTCGCTCTGTTAGCGACCCTTCCTCCTGAGGGTCACTTTCAGACTATCCTTCCTACTGTCAGTCTGACTCCTCCCGTCTTGGAGAGCTCAGGTCTGCGGAAGGAATCTGTGCAGTACTCCTTGCTGCACTGAGGCCTAGTCCTCAAAGTGTTACTGTTACACCAAACACTACACTCTACTCAGGTGAACAGAGGTTAGCTAGTATATCGGATTATCAGTGATACTGCAGATCACGTATAATCTGGTATACATCTGTATTCCCAGTGATTCTGCAGATCACTGGTAATCAGATCCTCTCTGTGCTTCACCGATCGTTACACCAGGGAGAACAGAAGAAGAACTATTTTCTGCTGCCACCCACTCTCCTACCAGCTATTACCACACTACAATAGCTGCAACTACTTCCTCCTCCTGCTGATGTCTGTGTTTTACCACCGCCAGGGTACACAGAAAAAGGCGCTGTGGCTTGCAATGTGCCACTACCTACCTATTATGCCATCAACACAAATATAACTATGGTGTTGTTATTACAATAAAATATTTCCACAAATGAAGTAAAAAAAATATTACAAAAAAAAGGAAAACCAAGACACATAATATAATGATAGAGAAGAAGAGGAAGAAGAAGAAGAAGAAGAAGGAGAAAGAAGAAGAAGATATAGAAGAAGAAAATATAGAAAAAGAAGATATAGAAGAAGAAGCTATAGAAGAAGAAGAAGATATAGAAGAAGAAGATATAGAAGTAGAAGATATAGAAGAAGATATAGAAGAAGAAGAAGAAGATATAGAAGAAGAAGAAGATGAAGAAGAAAAAGATATAGAAGAAGAAGAAGATATAGAAGAAGAAGAAGAAGCTATAGAAGAAGAAGATATAGAAGAAGAAGATATAGAAGAAGATATAGAAGAAGAAGATGAAGAAGAAGAAGATATAGAAGAAGAAGACGAAGAAGAAGAAGATGTAGAAGAAGAAGAAGAAGAAGAAGAAGAAGATATAGAAGAAGAAGAAGAAGATACAGAAGAAGAAGATATAAAAGAAGATATAGAAGAAGAAGATGAAGAAGAAGAAGATATAGAAGAAGAAGACGAAGAAGAAGAAGATATAGAAGAAGAAGAAGAAGCTATAGAAGAAGAAGAAGATATAGAATAAGAAGAAGATATAGAAGAAGAAGAAGGAAAAGATATAGAAGAAGATATAGAAGAAGAAGAAGTAGATACAGAAGAAGAAAAAGATAATTGAAGAAGATACAAGAAGTAGAAGATGAAGAAGATTCGAGTAGTAGAAGATATAGAAGAAGAAGAAAAAGAAGAAGACAGAGAAGAAGAAGACGATATAGAAGAAGAAGAAGAAGAAGAAGAAGATATAGAAGAAGAAGATGAAGACGACGTAAATGAAGACTTACAACTTACAACCATTTTGGACACACCTTCTCATGCAAACACCTTTCATGAAGTTAATTTACTTTTTTTGAGACCTTTTTTATAACTACTACATCACCGCATAATCACTTGATGTTTTTCTTCATAAAAAAGGTGTTTTCATGCATCATTGACCTCCAATACAAGTTTTACAAGCTATTTAAGGCCAGCTCGAATATTTTACTCGAATACAGACTCGGATAGTGACGTCGGATATCCGAGTTCGAATCGGATATTCTATTAACTCGAATATCGAACTTCGAGTGAATTCGGATAGTTTACTATACGAATTCGACCAAACTCGAATAGGATAATGAGGTATCCGATCAACCCTGGCTACGCTTACAAGTTCAACAGACCTCACCTCCATACTGTAAGGAAACGCGGAAAGGCCGCCGTCTCTCGAGGTGAGGCGGCTGTTTCCGCGTCCAGCATGGCGTCACAACGCGGAAAAAACGCCGCATGCCGCATAGGCAGTGCGGCGGTATCCGCATTGGTAACGGCGGAATCCGCATCAGAGGCGGCCCCCGCATTAGATACATTGCATGACAGTGCTGGTGTGGCTGGGACTGATAGTCCACCAAGATTCAGACTTACACGTGCGCGAGCACAGAGGCAGAGTTTAAATAGCAGTTAGAAGGGAGTCGGCTGACCAGCTGGGTCAGCTGACAAATTCCACTGCTCTCATTGGACCAGCAATTAGGGAGGTCCTGGAAAGGTCCTAGAGTATATATACTGCTGGTTGTTCACTTGCTCTTTGTCTGGCGTGCGATCACATACGTGGGAGCACCCAGATCCGTAGTCAGATCCGCAAGTGTGCCGGGACCAGCTGGAGCTGTAATCCTACACTTAGCTAGATTCTGTTGATAGCTAAAGTACTAGTTTGATTGTGATTATCTGTTATGACTTTTGCCTGCCTTGACTATCCTCCTGAACTCTGATCTTGCACCTCGATATTTCTGATACTCTGTTGCCGAACCCCGGCTCGTTCCTTGACTCTGCTTCTGCCTCCTGATTTTGTACCCCGATATATCTGATACCCCGTTGCTGAACCCTGCCTGTACTTTGACTCCGCCTTTGCCTCCTGATCTTGTACTTTATCTGTCCGTGTGTGTACGACCTGGCTTTTCCGACCTCGAGAACCGACCTTACTGTTAGAGGCGGTTCCTCGCTCTGTTAGTGATCCTTCCTCCTGAAGGTTACTTTCAGTCTGTCCTTCCTACTGTCAGTCTGACTCCTCCCGTCTTGGAGAGCTCAGGTCTGCGGAAGGAATCTGTGCAGTACTCCTTGCTGCACTGAGGCCTAGTCCTCAAAGTGTTACTGTTACACCAAACGCTACACTCTACTCAGGTGAACAGAGGTTAGCTAGTATATCGGATTATCAGTGATACTGCAGATCACGTATAATCTGGTATACATCTGTATTCCCAGTGATTCTGCAGATCACTGGTAATCAGAGTCTCTCTGTGCTTCACCGATCGTTACACATACAGATCGCTCTCTAAGTCTACCAAAGTTCCACCTGATTGGAACAAACAAGCCTATCGCTGAGACTTAGCACTCCCCGGCACATGGGTGCGCGAAATATATCTCTGCCTCCAAGCTCAATTTCTATACGCTTTTTGTTCTCTTTACCCCCCACCACAGTTAGTGGACTGAGAACTGTGTCACACTACTGCCTGTGGTTTGCGATTCTATTAATATGGGGAGTTTCTCCTCCTGGTTTGATAAGTGTTTATGTTTTATTTTGTTCCTCATGCTAAGTACCTCTCCTCTCAATTCTGACAAGCCTACATGTAAGTGGTCACTCGCGAGTCATACAGCTCAGGAATGGTTGGGGGTTGATCGGGATATGCTCTTAGATGTACTTCTAGCTTTTCACTGTGTTACTATACCATGCCGTTGAAAATTATGTCACTAAATGTACGGGGTCTGAATACCCCATATAAGCGCCACCTACTATGGGACGAGGCTAAGACACAAAAATCTCAAATCCTCTTTATACAGGAGACTCACCTCCTTGGGAAAGACACCCATTTATGCAATAACGTTGATTTCCCTCTGATATACCATAGCTCATTCACAAAAAAGAAGAGAGGGGTAATGATGGCCTTTCACAGGGACCTAAAAGTCACTCCGAATAGTGTTACTACGGACCCCAACGGCAGATATATCATATTCACAGGCCATATAAACGATGAGCCGATTACATTGGTTGCAATCTACGCACCCAACACTGGCCAAAAAGCCTTTTTGCAGAAACTATGCACTAAAGCCAAAGCTAGTCAATTAGGTCACTTACTACTGGGAGGAGACTTTAATATTTGTCCTGCTAAAATAGACCACTCGCGCAAGTCTCCCCAACAGGTAATGGACAAACTAATAAACTGCAACGACCTATATGATCCTTGGAGCGTATTCAGGGCCGGCCCGCTCATGAGGCGGGGTGAAACATTTGCCTCAGGTGGCACATCTGGGGGGGGGCGGCACCCACCTGTCCGTGGGTGGGGGGCCACCCGTCTAGCGGGAGGATTAGAGGGCAGAAAGGGGGTATTGGGCCTAGCGGTGGGGAGGGGGGTCGGACCCCCCACTCCTTCACCTGGGTCTCCCGATCTGCGCTCCCCTCCAGATGAAAATAGTTAAGTTCCAGCATATAGTTAAGAGGCAACGGGCGGGGATCACTCACCTTTTCCGCGTTCCAGCGAGCGTTCCACTGACATCACTTCCTGCAACGCCGCCCATAATGGCTGAGGGGGCGGCGATTATTTTAAATTTTGCCTCAGGCGGCAAAAAGTCTAGGGCCGGCCCTGAGCGTATTCCACGCTTCTGAACACAATTACACCTATTTTTCAATGGTCCACAGAACCCACTCAAGAATAGACCTATTTCTTACTGATAAGCTCCTTTTGCAATCAGTATTAGGCTCATCGATCGGTAATAAATTATGGTCCGACCATGCCCCCATCTATTTTGTTTTAAAAGATAAATTAACTACCCAGAAACCGTATTTGTGGAGACTCAATACATCCCTTCTCTCCAATCCTAAATTGCTAGACGACCTGACCAAAGAAAGCCGAGAATTTATGGAGATAAATCGTTCTCCCTTGCTACAACCCTCCACTATTTGGGCAGCATATAAAGCTTTTGCGAGAGGCATATTAACCACTTGAGAACCGCGGGCTTTCTACCCCTTAAGGACCGGCCACTTTTTTTCCATTCAGACCACTGCAGCTTTCACGGTTTATTGCTCGCTCATACAACCTACCACCTAAATGAATTTTGGCTCCTTTTCTTGTCACTAATAAAGCTTTCTTTTGGTGCTATTTGATTGCTCCTGCGATTTTTACTTTTTATTATATTCATCAAAAAAGACATGAATTTTGGCAAAAAAAATGATTTTTTTAACTTTCTGTGCTGACATTTTTCAAATAAAGTAAAATTTCTGTATACATGCAGCGCGAAAAATGTGGACAAACATGTTTTGGATAAAAAAAAACCCATTCAGTGTATATTTATTGGATTGGGTAAAAGTTATAGCGTTTACAAACTATGGTGCAAAAAGTGAATTTTCCCATTTTCAAGCATCTATGACTTTTCTGACCCCCTGTCATGTTTCATGAGGGGCTAGAATTCCAGGATAGTATAAATACCCCCCAAATGACCCCATTTTGGAAAGAAGACATCCCAAAGTATTCACTGAGAGGCATAGTGAGTTCATAGAAGATATTATTTTTTGTCACAAGTAAGAGGAAAATGACACTTTGTGACAAAAAAAAAAAAAGTTTCCATTTCTTCTAACTTGCGACAAAAAAAAAATGAAATCTGCCACGGACTCACCATGCCCCTCTCTGAATACCTTGAAGTGTCTACTTTCCAAAATGGGGTGTGTTTACTGTCCTCGCATTTTGGGGGGTGCTAATTTGTAAGCACCCATGTAAAGCCTAAAGGTGCTCATTGGACTTTGGGCCCCTTAGCGCAGTTAGGCTGCAAAAAAGTGCCACACATGTGGTATTGCCGTACTCAGGAGAAGTAGTATAATGTGTTTTGGGGTGTATTTTTACACATACCCATGCTGGGTGGGAGAAATATCTCTGTAAATGACAATTTTTTAATTTTTTTTACACACAATTGTCCATTTACAGAGATCTTTCTCCCACTCAGCATGGGTATGTGTAAAAATACACCCCAAAACACATTATACTACTTCTCCTGAGTACGGCGATACCACATGTGTGGCACTTTTTTGCACCCTAACTGCGCTAAGGGGCCCAAAGTCCAATGAGTACCTTTAGGATTTCACAGGTCATTTTGAGAAATTTCGTTTCAAGACTACTCCTCACGGTTTAGGGCCCATAAAATGCCAGGACAGTATAGGAACCCCACAAATGACCCCATTTTAAAAGAAGACACCCCAAGGTATTCCGTTAGTAGTACGGTGAGTTCATAGAAGATTTTATTTTTTGTCACAAGTTAGCGGAAAATGACACTTTGTGAAAAAAACCAATAAAAATCAATTTCCGCTAACTTGTGACAAAAAATAAAATCTTCTATGAACTCACCGTACTACTAACAGAATACCTTGGGGTGTCTTCTTTCTAAAATGGAGTCATTTGTGGGGTTCCTATACTGTCCTGGCATTTTAGGGGCCCTAAACCATGAGGAGTAGTCTTGAAACAAAATTTCTCAAAATGACCTGTGAAATCCTAAAGGTACTCATTGGACTTTGGGCCCCTTAGCGCAGTTAGGGTGCAAAAAAGTGCCACACATGTGGTATCGCTGTACTCGGGAGAAGTAGTACAATGTGTTTTGGGGTGTATTTTTACACATACCCATGCTGGGTGGGAGAAATAACTCTGTAAATGGACAATTGTGTGTAAAAAAATCAAAAGATTGTCAATTACAGAGGTATTTCTCCCACCCAGCATGGGTATGTGTAAAAATACACCCCAAAACACATTATACTACTTCTCCCGAGTACGGCGATACCACATGATTGGCACTTTTTTGCAGCCTAACTGCGCTAAGGGGCCCAAAGTCCAATGAGTACTTTTAGGATTTCACAGGTCATTTTTGTTTCAAGACTACTCCTCACGGATTAGGGCCCTTAAAATGCCAGGGCAGTATAGGAACCCCACTAATGACCCCATTTTAGAAAGAAGACACCCCAAGGTATTCCGTTAGGAGTATGGTGAGTTCATAGAAGTTTTTATTTTTTTGTCACAAGTTAGTGGAAATTGATTTTAATTGTTTTTTTTCACAAAGTGTCATTTTCCGCTAACTTGTGACAAAAAATAAAATCTTCTATGAACTCACCATACTTCTAACGGAATACGTTTGGGTGTCTTCTTTCTAGAATGGGGTCATTTGTGGGGTTCCTATACTGCCCTGGCATTTTAGGGGCCATAAACCGTGAGGAGTAGTCTTGAAACAAAAATGACCTGTGAAATCCTAAAGGTACTCATTGGACTTTGGGCCCCTTAGCGCAGTTAGGCTGCAAAAAAGTGCCAATCATGTGGTATCTCCGTACTCGGGAGATGTAGTATAATGTGTTTTGGGGTGTATTTTTACACATACCCATGCTGGGTGGGAGAAATACCTCTGTAAATGACAATTGTTTGATTTTTTTTACACACAATTGTCCATTTACAGAGAGATTTCTCCAACCCAGCATGGGTATGTGTAAAAATACACCCCAAAACACATTATACTACTTCTCCTGAGTACGGCGATACCACATGTGTGACACTTTTTTGCAGCCTAGGTGCGCTAAGGGGCCCAACGTCCTAATCACAGGTCATTTTGAGGCATTTGTTTTCTAGACTACTCCTCACGGTTTAGGGCCCCTAAAATGCCAGGGCAGTATAGGAACCCCACAAGTGACCCCATTTTAGAAAGAAGACACCCCAAGGTATTCCGTTAGGTGTATGGCGAGTTCATAGAAGATTTTATTTTTTGTCACAAGTTAGTGAAAAATGACACTTTGTGAAAAAAAAACAAAAATCAATTTCCGCTAACTTTTGACAAAAAATAAAATCTTCTATGAACTCGTCATACACCTAACAGAATACATTGGGGTGTCTGATTGACAGGTGATCAGTGGGTTATTACAGGGAAGGACAGATGTAAATATTGCACTGGCGAATTGATAAGGGGGGGTCTGAGGGCAATCTGAGCGTGTAGGCGGGTGATTGGGTGCCCGCAAGGGGCAGATTAGGGTCTGATCTGATGGGTAACAGTGACAGGTGGTGATAGGGGGTGATTGATGGGTAATTAGTGGGTGTTTAGAGGAGAGAATAGATGTAAACACTGCGTTTGGGTGGTGATCTGATGTCGGATCTGCGGGCGATCTATTGGTGTGGGAGGGTGATCAGATTGCCCGCAAGGGGCAGGTTAGGGGCTGATTGATGGGTGGCAGTGACAGGGGGTGATTGATGGGTGGCAGTGACAGGGGGTGATTGATGGGTGATTGACAGGTGATTGACAGGTGATCAGTGGGTTATTACAGGGAAGGACAGATGTAAATATTGCACTGGCGAATTGATAAGGGGGGGTCTGAGGGCAATCTGAGCGTGTAGGCGGGTGATTGGGTGCCCGCAAGGGGCAGATTAGGGTCTGATCTGATGGGTAACAGTGACAGGTGGTGATAGGGGGTGATTGATGGGTAATTAGTGGGTGTTTAGAGGAGAGAATAGATGTAAACACTGCGTTTGGGTGGTGATCTGATGTCGGATCTGCGGGCGATCTATTGGTGTGGGTGGGTGATCAGATTGCCCGCAAGGGGCAGGTTAGGGGCTGATTGATGGGTGGCAGTGACAGGGGGTGATTGATGGGTGGCAGTGACAGGGGGTGATTGATGGGTGATTGACAGGTGATTGACAGGTGATCAGTGGGTTATTACAGGGAAGGACAGATGTAAATATTGCACTGGCGAATTGATAAGGGGGGGTCTGAGGGCAATCTGAGAGTGTAGGCGGGTGATTGGGTGCCCGCAAGGGGCAGATTAGGGTCTGATCTGATGGGTAACAGTGACAGGTGGTGATAGGGGGTGATTGATGGGTAATTAGTGGGTGTTTAGAGGAGAGAATAGATGTAAACACTGCGTTTGGGTGGTGATCTGATGTCGGATCTGCGGGCGATCTATTGGTGTGGGTGGGTGATCAGATTGCCCGCAAGGGGCAGGTTAGGGGCTGATTGATGGGTGGCAGTGACAGGGGGTGATTGATGGGTGATTGACAGGTGATTGACAGGTGATTGACAGGTGATCAGGGGGGATAGATGCATACAGTACACAGGGGGGGGGGGGGGGGTCTGGGGGGGGGGTGATCAGGAGGGGGCAGTGGGCAGGGGGGGAGATAAAAAAAAAATAGCGTTGACAGATAGTGACAGGGAGTGATTGATGGGTGATTAGGGGGGTGATTGGGTGCAAACAGGGGTCTGGGGGGTGGGCAGGGGGGGGGTCTGAGGGGTGCTGTGGGCGATCTGGGGCAGGGGGGGGAGAAATCAGTGTGCTTGGGTGCAGACTAGGGTGACTGCAGCCTGCCCTGGTGGTCCCTTGGACATTGGGACCACCAGGGCAGGAGGCAGCCTGTATAATACACTTTGTAAACATTACAAAGTGTATTATACACTTTGTATGCTGCGATCGCGGGGTTAACATGACGCGATCGCTCCGCCCATGCCCTTACAAGGACCGCCGCCTCTGTGGGTGAGCCGGTCCTTAAGGGCTCCACTTCCCGGCCGCCCCTGTGCGTTAGGCGGTCGGGAAGTGGTTAATCAGGCAGGGGTCGACTCAGAAGAAGGAGAGAAAAGCTAAATTAAACAACATACTCAAACTGATCCGTAGCCAGGAAAAACTACACAAGCAGAACCCTACTGTGAGAAAACGCGGAAAAGCCGCCGCAGGTGCTCAGAGTAAGGCGGCTGATTCCGCGTTCAACATGGCAGCTTGCGCGCAGAGACCTGCATTCACTGGCTTGAAACTGCCGCATGCCCAGAGAACAGGGCGGCGGATTCCGCGTCCGACGCGGCGTTTTGCACGCATAAGCCTACTTCTGTCAGTACTGTCAGAAATAACGCCGCACGCTCGGACAGCGGTGCGGCGGATTCCGCATCCAAAACAGCAGAGGCATTACAACACATGTCTGGTGTGGCTGGGACTGATAGTCCACACAGGTTCAGAAGGACGCGTGCGCGCGCGGAGAGGCAGAGCATTTATGACAGCCAGAAGGGTGTCAGCTGACCAGGCCGGTCAGCTGACAATTCTTTCAGTTTTCATTGGTCCAGCACTTAGGGGAGGCGCAAGGGAGGGCTGGTGTATATATACTGGGTGCTGGTCATTCCTCTGGTGTCTGGCGTTGCGATCATTACGTGGTAGCACTCAGACCTTGTCAGTATCTGTGTTATTAGACAGTTTCCAAGGTGTTGATGATCACGGAGCTCACACCTTAGTCTAGGAAATTCTGTTATTATCTGTGTTATTATCTAGACCAGTTTCCAAGGTGTTGATGACCAAGGAACTCACACCTTAGTCTAGGCATTGTTGATTATTTGTTATGACCTTCTGCTTTTCTGACCATTCTTCTGATCTCTGATTAGGTACTTCGCTATATCTGATACTCTGTTGCCAAACTCTGCTTGTCTTAGGATTCCGCATCTGTCTCCTGTCTCTGTGCTTTATCTGTCTGTGTGTTAACGACCTGGCCTGTCCGACCTCGAGAACTATCTTCCCTGTTGGGAGATAGTTCCCTGTCCAGTCAGTGACACTTCACCCTTGGTGTCACTCACTCTCTGATCCTTCCCACTCTCAGCCTGGCTCCGCCCCTTGGGGAGCATCAGACCAGTGGAAGGAACCTGTTCTCTAAGCAGTATCTCGTACTGCCTAGCACCCTCTACGTGGGTGCTATTACCACACTACAATAGCTGCAACTACTTCCTCCTCCTGCTGATGTCTGTGTTTTACCACCGCCAGGGTACACAGAAAAAGGCGCTGTGGCTTGCAATGTGCCACTATCTACCTATTATGCCATCAACACAAATATAACTATGGTGTTGTTATTACAATAAAATATTTCCACAAATGAAGTAAAAAAAATATTACAAAAAAAAGGAAAACCAAGACACATAATATAATGATAGAGAAGAAGAGGAAGAAGAAGAAGAAGAAGAAGGAGAAAGAAGAAGAAGATATAGAAGAAGAAAATATAGAAAAAGAAGATATAGAAGAAGAAGCTATAGAAGAAGAAGAAGATATAGAAGAAGAAGATATAGAAGTAGAAGATATAGAAGAAGATATAGAAGAAGAAGAAGAAGATATAGAAGAAGAAGAAGAAGATGAAGAAGAAAAAGATATAGAAGAAGAAGAAGATATAGAAGAAGAAGAAGAAGCTATAGAAGAAGAAGATATAGAAGAAGAAGATATAGAAGAAGATATAGAAGAAGAAGATGAAGAAGAAGAAGATATAGAAGAAGAAGACGAAGAAGAAGAAGATGTAGAAGAAGAAGAAGAAGAAGAAGAAGAAGATATAGAAGAAGAAGAAGAAGATACAGAAGAAGAAGATATAAAAGAAGATATAGAAGAAGAAGATGAAGAAGAAGAAGATATAGAAGAAGAAGACGAAGAAGAAGAAGATATAGAAGAAGAAGAAGAAGCTATAGAAGAAGAAGAAGATATAGAATAAGAAGAAGATATAGAAGAAGAAGAAGAAGGAAAAGATATAGAAGAAGATATAGAAGAAGAAGAAGTAGATACAGAAGAAGAAAAAGATAATTGAAGAAGATACAAGAAGTAGAAGATGAAGAAGATTCGAGTAGTAGAAGATATAGAAGAAGAAGAAAAAGAAGAAGACAGAGAAGAAGAAGACGATATAGAAGAAGAAGAAGAAGAAGAAGATATAGAAGAAGAAGATGAAGACGACGTAAATGAAGACTTACAACTTACAACCATTTTGGACACACCTTCTCATGCAAACACCTTTCATGAAGTTAATTTACTTTTTTTGAGACCTTTTTTATAACTACTACATCACCGCATAATCACTTGATGTTTTTCTTCATAAAAAAGGTGTTTTCATGCATCATTGACCTCCAATACAAGTTTTACAAGCTATTTAAGGCCAGCTCGAATATTTTACTCGAATACAGACTCGGATAGTGACGTCGGATATCCGAGTTCGAATCGGATATTCTATTAACTCGAATATCGAACTTCGAGTGAATTCGGATAGTTTACTATACGAATTCGACCAAACTCGAATAGGATAATGAGGTATCCGATCAACCCTGGCTACGCTTACAAGTTCAACAGACCTCACCTCCATACTGTAAGGAAACGCGGAAAGGCCGCCGTCTCTCGAGGTGAGGCGGCTGTTTCCGCGTCCAGCATGGCGTCACAACGCGGAAAAAACGCCGCATGCCGCATAGGCAGTGCGGCGGTATCCGCATTGGTAACGGCGGAATCCGCATCAGAGGCGGCCCCCGCATTAGATACATTGCATGACAGTGCTGGTGTGGCTGGGACTGATAGTCCACCAAGATTCAGACTTACACGTGCGCGAGCACAGAGGCAGAGTTTAAATAGCAGTTAGAAGGGAGTCGGCTGACCAGCTGGGTCAGCTGACAAATTCCACTGCTCTCATTGGACCAGCAATTAGGGAGGTCCTGGAAAGGTCCTAGAGTATATATACTGCTGGTTGTTCACTTGCTCTTTGTCTGGCGTGCGATCACATACGTGGGAGCACCCAGATCCGTAGTCAGATCCGCAAGTGTGCCGGGACCAGCTGGAGCTGTAATCCTACACTTAGCTAGATTCTGTTGATAGCTAAAGTACTAGTTTGATTGTGATTATCTGTTATGACTTTTGCCTGCCTTGACTATCCTCCTGAACTCTGATCTTGCACCTCGATATTTCTGATACTCTGTTGCCGAACCCCGGCTCGTTCCTTGACTCTGCTTCTGCCTCCTGATTTTGTACCCCGATATATCTGATACCCCGTTGCTGAACCCTGCCTGTACTTTGACTCCGCCTTTGCCTCCTGATCTTGTACTTTATCTGTCCGTGTGTGTACGACCTGGCTTTTCCGACCTCGAGAACCGACCTTACTGTTAGAGGCGGTTCCTCGCTCTGTTAGTGATCCTTCCTCCTGAAGGTTACTTTCAGTCTGTCCTTCCTACTGTCAGTCTGACTCCTCCCGTCTTGGAGAGCTCAGGTCTGCGGAAGGAATCTGTGCAGTACTCCTTGCTGCACTGAGGCCTAGTCCTCAAAGTGTTACTGTTACACCAAACGCTACACTCTACTCAGGTGAACAGAGGTTAGCTAGTATATCGGATTATCAGTGATACTGCAGATCACGTATAATCTGGTATACATCTGTATTCCCAGTGATTCTGCAGATCACTGGTAATCAGAGTCTCTCTGTGCTTCACCGATCGTTACACATACAGATCGCTCTCTAAGTCTACCAAAGTTCCACCTGATTGGAACAAACAAGCCTATCGCTGAGACTTAGCACTCCCCGGCACATGGGTGCGCGAAATATATCTCTGCCTCCAAGCTCAATTTCTATACGCTTTTTGTTCTCTTTACCCCCCACCACAGTTAGTGGACTGAGAACTGTGTCACACTACTGCCTGTGGTTTGCGATTCTATTAATATGGGGAGTTTCTCCTCCTGGTTTGATAAGTGTTTATGTTTTATTTTGTTCCTCATGCTAAGTACCTCTCCTCTCAATTCTGACAAGCCTACATGTAAGTGGTCACTCGCGAGTCATACAGCTCAGGAATGGTTGGGGGTTGATCGGGATATGCTCTTAGATGTACTTCTAGCTTTTCACTGTGTTACTATACCATGCCGTTGAAAATTATGTCACTAAATGTACGGGGTCTGAATACCCCATATAAGCGCCACCTACTATGGGACGAGGCTAAGACACAAAAATCTCAAATCCTCTTTATACAGGAGACTCACCTCCTTGGGAAAGACACCCATTTATGCAATAACGTTGATTTCCCTCTGATATACCATAGCTCATTCACAAAAAAGAAGAGAGGGGTAATGATGGCCTTTCACAGGGACCTAAAAGTCACTCCGAATAGTGTTACTACGGACCCCAACGGCAGATATATCATATTCACAGGCCATATAAACGATGAGCCGATTACATTGGTTGCAATCTACGCACCCAACACTGGCCAAAAAGCCTTTTTGCAGAAACTATGCACTAAAGCCAAAGCTAGTCAATTAGGTCACTTACTACTGGGAGGAGACTTTAATATTTGTTCTGCTAAAATAGACCACTCGCGCAAGTCTCCCCAACAGGTAATGGACAAACTAATAAACTGCAACGACCTATATGATCCTTGGAGCGTATTCAGGGCCGGCCCGCTCATGAGGCGGGGTGAAACATTTGCCTCAGGTGGCACATCTGGGGGGGGGCGGCACCCACCTGTCCGTGGGTGGGGGGCCACCCGTCTAGCGGGAGGATTAGAGGGCAGAAAGGGGGTATTGGGCCTAGCGGTGGGGAGGGGGGTCGGACCCCCCACTCCTTCACCTGGGTCTCCCGATCTGCGCTCCCCTCCAGATGAAAATAGTTAAGTTCCAGCATATAGTTAAGAGGCAACGGGCGGGGATCACTCACCTTTTCCGCGTTCCAGCGAGCGTTCCACTGACATCACTTCCTGCAACGCCGCCCATAGTGGCTGAGGGGGCGGCGATTATTTTAAATTTTGCCTCAGGCGGCAAAAAGTCTAGGGCCGGCCCTGAGCGTATTCCACGCTTCTGAACACAATTACACCTATTTTTCAATGGTCCACAGAACCCACTCAAGAATAGACCTATTTCTTACTGATAAGCTCCTTTTGCAATCAGTATTAGGCTCATCGATCGGTAATAAATTATGGTCCGACCATGCCCCCATCTATTTTGTTTTAAAAGATAAATTAACTACCCAGAAACCGTATTTGTGGAGACTCAATACATCCCTTCTCTCCAATCCTAAATTGCTAGACGACCTGACCAAAGAAAGCCGAGAATTTATGGAGATAAATCGTTCTCCCTTGCTACAACCCTCCACTATTTGGGCAGCATATAAAGCTTTTGCGAGAGGCATATTAACCACTTGAGGACCGCGGGCTTTCTACCCCTTAAGGACCGGCCACTTTTTTTCCATTCAGACCACTGCAGCTTTCACGGTTTATTGCTCGCTCATACAACCTACCACCTAAATGAATTTTGGCTCCTTTTCTTGTCACTAATAAAGCTTTCTTTTGGTGCTATTTGATTGCTCCTGCGATTTTTACTTTTTATTATATTCATCAAAAAAGACATGAATTTTGGCAAAAAAAATGATTTTTTTAACTTTCTGTGCTGACATTTTTCAAATAAAGTAAAATTTCTGTATACATGCAGCGCGAAAAATGTGGACAAACATGTTTTGGATAAAAAAAAACCCATTCAGTGTATATTTATTGGATTGGGTAAAAGTTATAGCGTTTACAAACTATGGTGCAAAAAGTGAATTTTCCCATTTTCAAGCATCTATGACTTTTCTGACCCCCTGTCATGTTTCATGAGGGGCTAGAATTCCAGGATAGTATAAATACCCCCCAAATGACCCCATTTTGGAAAGAAGACATCCCAAAGTATTCACTGAGAGGCATAGTGAGTTCATAGAAGATATTATTTTTTGTCACAAGTAAGAGGAAAATGACACTTTGTGACAAAAAAAAAAAGTTTCCATTTCTTCTAACTTGCGACAAAAAAAAAATGAAATCTGCCACGGACTCACCATGCCCCTCTCTGAATACCTTGAAGTGTCTACTTTCCAAAATGGGGTGTGTTTACTGTCCTCGCATTTTGGGGGGTGCTAATTTGTAAGCACCCATGTAAAGCCTAAAGGTGCTCATTGGACTTTGGGCCCCTTAGCGCAGTTAGGCTGCAAAAAAGTGCCACACATGTGGTATTGCCGTACTCAGGAGAAGTAGTATAATGTGTTTTGGGGTGTATTTTTACACATACCCATGCTGGGTGGGAGAAATATCTCTGTAAATGACAATTTTTTAATTTTTTTTACACACAATTGTCCATTTACAGAGATCTTTCTCCCACTCAGCATGGGTATGTGTAAAAATACACCCCAAAACACATTATACTACTTCTCCTGAGTACGGCGATACCACATGTGTGGCACTTTTTTGCACCCTAACTGCGCTAAGGGGCCCAAAGTCCAATGAGTACCTTTAGGATTTCACAGGTCATTTTGAGAAATTTCGTTTCAAGACTACTCCTCACGGTTTAGGGCCCATAAAATGCCAGGACAGTATAGGAACCCCACAAATGACCCCATTTTAAAAGAAGACACCCCAAGGTATTCCGTTAGTAGTACGGTGAGTTCATAGAAGATTTTATTTTTTGTCACAAGTTAGCGGAAAATGACACTTTGTGAAAAAAACCAATAAAAATCAATTTCCGCTAACTTGTGACAAAAAATAAAATCTTCTATGAACTCACCGTACTACTAACAGAATACCTTGGGGTGTCTTCTTTCTAAAATGGAGTCATTTGTGGGGTTCCTATACTGTCCTGGCATTTTAGGGGCCCTAAACCATGAGGAGTAGTCTTGAAACAAAATTTCTCAAAATGACCTGTGAAATCCTAAAGGTACTCATTGGACTTTGGGCCCCTTAGCGCAGTTAGGGTGCAAAAAAGTGCCACACATGTGGTATCGCTGTACTCGGGAGAAGTAGTACAATGTGTTTTGGGGTGTATTTTTACACATACCCATGCTGGGTGGGAGAAATAACTCTGTAAATGGACAATTGTGTGTAAAAAAATCAAAAGATTGTCAATTACAGAGGTATTTCTCCCACCCAGCATGGGTATGTGTAAAAATACACCCCAAAACACATTATACTACTTCTCCCGAGTACGGCGATACCACATGATTGGCACTTTTTTGCAGCCTAACTGCGCTAAGGGGCCCAAAGTCCAATGAGTACTTTTAGGATTTCACAGGTCATTTTTGTTTCAAGACTACTCCTCACGGTTTAGGGCCCTTAAAATGCCAGGGCAGTATAGGAACCCCACTAATGAGCGTACGTTAAAAAGGGGCGCTGGGAAAAAAGGGCGCCGGGTTTTAAACGATAAACATGGATAACGTTTAAAAATATAATGTACTATATTTCGTTTAAAAATAATGTTTTATAAAGTTATAAATCATTAAATAATGTGCATGAAATTGGCAATTGTGAAAACGTTAATCTTCCATTTAAAAAGTGAAACGTATAATAACGTTTAAAAAAAATAGTAAGTAACCCTCCCTGTACCTACCCCTAACCCCTAGACCCCCGTGTTGGTGCCTAAACCTAAGACTCCCCTGGTGGTGCCTAAACCTAAGACTCCCCTGATGGTGCCTAAACCTAAGACCCCCCTGTTGGTGCCTAAACCTAAGACCCCCCTGTTGGTGCCTAAACCTAAGACCCCCTGGTGGTGCCTAAACCTAAGACCCCCCTGGTGGTGCCTAAACCTAAGACCCCCCTGGGGGTGCCTAAACCTAAGACCCCCCTGTGATAAGCATTAATAACGTGTGAAAAAAATATTGTGCTGTTTTTCGTTTAAAAATAATGTTTTAAAAAAGATTGTACTGTTTTTCGTTTAAAAATAATGTTTAAAAAATTATAAATCATAAAATAATGTGTAATCATGAGAAGCAGTTATAAAACAGTAAAAGTCTCCGGGCGCTGCTTATAAAACGTTATTTTTCTCCGGCGCCCTTTTTTCCTGTCGGGCGCCCATTAAACGATATTTATTATGGGAGTGAATGGCGGCGCCCGATTTGTCCACTTGCCTCAGGCGCCCGAATTTACTGTTACCCACTAATGACCCCATTTTAGAAAGAAGACACCCCAAGGTATTCCGTTAGGAGTATGGTGAGTTCATAGAAGTTTTTATTTTTTTGTCACAAGTTAGTGGAAATTGATTTTAATTGTTTTTTTTCACAAAGTGTCATTTTCCGCTAACTTGTGACAAAAAATAAAATCTTCTATGAACTCACCATACTTCTAACGGAATACGTTTGGGTGTCTTCTTTCTAGAATGGGGTCATTTGTGGGGTTCCTATACTGCCCTGGCATTTTAGGGGCCATAAACCGTGAGGAGTAGTCTTGAAACAAAAATGACCTGTGAAATCCTAAAGGTACTCATTGGACTTTGGGCCCCTTAGCGCAGTTAGGCTGCAAAAAAGTGCCAATCATGTGGTATCTCCGTACTCGGGAGATGTAGTATAATGTGTTTTGGGGTGTATTTTTACACATACCCATGCTGGGTGGGAGAAATACCTCTGTAAATGACAATTGTTTGATTTTTTTTACACACAATTGTCCATTTACAGAGAGATTTCTCCAACCCAGCATGGGTATGTGTAAAAATACACCCCAAAACACATTATACTACTTCTCCTGAGTACGGCGATACCACATGTGTGACACTTTTTTGCAGCCTAGGTGCGCTAAGGGGCCCAACGTCCTAATCACAGGTCATTTTGAGGCATTTGTTTTCTAGACTACTCCTCACGGTTTAGGGCCCCTAAAATGCCAGGGCAGTATAGGAACCCCACAAGTGACCCCATTTTAGAAAGAAGACACCCCAAGGTATTCCGTTAGGTGTATGGCGAGTTCATAGAAGATTTTATTTTTTGTCACAAGTTAGTGAAAAATGACACTTTGTGAAAAAAAAACAAAAATCAATTTCCGCTAACTTTTGACAAAAAATAAAATCTTCTATGATCATACACCTAACAGAATACATTGGGGTGTCTTTTTTCTAAAATGGGGTCAGTTTCTGGGGTTCCTATACCGCCCTGGCATTTTACGGGCCCAAAACCGTGAGTAGTCTGGAAACCAAATGTCTCAAAATGACTGTTCAGGGGTATAAGCATCTGTAAATTTTGATGACAGGTGGTCTATGAGGGGGCGAATTTTGTGGAACCGGTCATATGCAGGGTGGCCTTTTAGATGACAGGTTGTATTGGGCCTGATCTGATGGATAGGAGTGCTAGGGGGGTGACAGGAGGTGATTGATGGGTGTCTCAGGGGGTGGTTAGAGGGGAAAATAGATGCAATCAATGCACTGGGGAGGTGATCGGAAGGGGGTCTGAGGGGGATCTGAGGGTTTGGCCGAGTGATCAGGAGCCCACACGGGGCAAATTAGGACCTGATCTGATGGGGAGGTGTGCTAGGGGGTGACAGGAGGTGATTGATGGGTGTCTCAAGGTGTGATTAGAGGGGGGAATAGATGCAAGCAATGCACTGGCGAGGTGATCAGGGCTGGGGCCTGAGGGCATTCTGAGGGTGTGGGCGGGTGATTGAGTGCCCTAGGGGCAGATAGGGGTCTAATCTGATAGGTAGCAGTGACAGGGGGTGATTGATGGGTAATTAGTGGGTGTTTAGGGTAGAGAACAGATATAAACACTGCCCTTGGGAGGTGATCTGACGTCGGATCTGCGGGCGAACTATTGGTGTGGGTGGGTGATCAGATTGCCCGCAAGGGGCAGGTTAGGGGCTGATTGATGAGTGGCAGTGACAGGGGGTGATTGATGGGTGGCAGTGCCAGGGGGTGATTGATGGGTGGCAGTGACAGGGGGTGATTGATGGGTGATTGACAGGTGATTGACAGGTGATCAGTGGGTTATTACAGGGAAGAACAGATGTAACTAATGCACTGGCGAATTGATAAGGGGGGGTCTGAGGGCAATCTGAGCGTGTAGGCGGGTGATTGGGTGCCCGCAAGGGGCAGATTAGGGTCTGATCTGATGGGTAACAGTGACAGGTGGTGATAGGGGGTGATTGATCTGTAATTAGTGGGTAATTAGTGGGTGTTTAGAGGAGACAATAGATGTAAACACTGCGCTTGGGTGGTGATCTGATGTCGGATCTGCGGGCAATCTATTGGTGTGGGTGGGTGATCAGATTGCCCGCAAGGGGCAGGTTAGGGGCTGATTGATGGGTGGCAGTGACAGGGGGTGATTGATGGGTGGCAGTGACAGGGGGTGATTGATGGGTGATTGACAGGTGATCAGTGGGTTATTACAGGGAAGGACAGATGTAAATATTGCACTGGCGAATTGATAAGGGGGGGTCTGAGGGCAATCTGAGCGTGTAGGCGGGTGATTGGGTGCCCGCAAGGGGCAGATTAGGGTCTGATCTGATGGGTAACAGTGACAGGTGGTGATAGGGGGTGATTGATGGGTAATTAGTGGGTGTTTAGAGGAGAGAATAGATGTAAACACTGCGTTTGGGTGGTGATCTGATGTCGGATCTGCGGGCGATCTATTGGTGTGGGAGGGTGATCAGATTGCCCGCAAGGGGCAGGTTAGGGGCTGATTGATGGGTGGCAGTGACAGGGGGTGATTGATGGGTGGCAGTGACAGGGGGTGATTGATGGGTGATTGACAGGTGATTGACAGGTGATCAGTGGGTTATTACAGGGAAGGACAGATGTAAATATTGCACTGGCGAATTGATAAGGGGGGGTCTGAGGGCAATCTGAGAGTGTAGGCGGGTGATTGGGTGCCCGCAAGGGGCAGATTAGGGTCTGATCTGATGGGTAACAGTGACAGGTGGTGATAGGGGGTGATTGATGGGTAATTAGTGGGTGTTTAGAGGAGAGAATAGATGTAAACACTGCGTTTGGGTGGTGATCTGATGTCGGATCTGCGGGCGATCTATTGGTGTGGGTGGGTGATCAGATTGCCCGCAAGGGGCAGGTTAGGGGCTGATTGATGGGTGGCAGTGACAGGGGGTGATTGATGGGTGATTGACAGGTGATTGACAGGTGATTGACAGGTGATCAGGGGGGATAGATGCATACAGTACACAAGGGGGGGGGGGGGGGGTCTGGGGGGGGGGTGATCAGGAGGGGGCAGTGGGCAGGGGGGGAGATAAAAAAAAAATAGCGTTGACAGATAGTGACAGGGAGTGATTGATGGGTGATTAGGGGGGTGATTGGGTGCAAACAGGGGTCTGGGGGGTGGGCAGGGGGGGGTCTGAGGGGTGCTGTGGGCGATCTGGGGCAGGGGGGGGAGAAATCAGTGTGCTTGGGTGCAGACTAGGGTGACTGCAGCCTGCCCTGGTGGTCCCTTGGACATTGGGACCAATAGGGCAGGAGGCAGCCTGTATAATACACTTTGTAAACATTACAAAGTGTATTATACACTTTGTATGCTGCGATCGCGGGGTTAACATGACGCGATCGCTCCGCCCATGCCCTTACAAGGACCGCCGCCTCTGTGGGTGAGCCGGTCCTTAAGGGCTCCACTTCCCGGCCGCCCCTGTGCGTTAGGCGGTCGGGAAGTGGTTAATCAGGCAGGGGTCGACTCAGAAGAAGGAGAGAAAAGCTAAATTAAACAACATACTCAAACTGATCCGTAGCCAGGAAAAACTACACAAGCAGAACCCTACTGTGAGAAAACGCGGAAAAGCCGCCGCAGGTGCTCAGAGTAAGGCGGCTGATTCCGCGTTCAACATGGCAGCTTGCGCGCAGAGACCTGCATTCACTGGCTTGAAACTGCCGCATGCCCAGAGAACAGGGCGGCGGATTCCGCGTCCGACGCGGCGTTTTGCACGCATAAGCCTACTTCTGTCAGTACTGTCAGAAATAACGCCGCACGCTCGGACAGCGGTGCGGCGGATTCCGCATCCAAAACAGCAGAGGCATTACAACACATGTCTGGTGTGGCTGGGACTGATAGTCCACACAGGTTCAGAAGGACGCGTGCGCGCGCGGAGAGGCAGAGCATTTATGACAGCCAGAAGGGTGTCAGCTGACCAGGCCGGTCAGCTGACAATTCTTTCAGTTTTCATTGGTCCAGCACTTAGGGGAGGCGCAAGGGAGCGCTGGTGTATATATACTGGGTGCTGGTCATTCCTCTGGTGTCTGGCGTTGCGATCATTACGTGGTAGCACTCAGACCTTGTCAGTATCTGTGTTATTAGACAGTTTCCAAGGTGTTGATGATCACGGAGCTCACACCTTAGTCTAGGAAATTCTGTTATTATCTGTGTTATTATCTAGACCAGTTTCCAAGGTGTTGATGACCAAGGAACTCACACCTTAGTCTAGGCATTGTTGATTATTTGTTATGACCTTCTGCTTTTCTGACCATTCTTCTGATCTCTGATTAGGTACTTCGCTATATCTGATACTCTGTTGCCAAACTCTGCTTGTCTTAGGATTCCGCATCTGTCTCCTGTCTCTGTGCTTTATCTGTCTGTGTGTTAACGACCTGGCCTGTCCGACCTCGAGAACTATCTTCCCTGTTGGGAGATAGTTCCCTGTCCAGTCAGTGACACTTCACCCTTGGTGTCACTCACTCTCTGATCCTTCCCACTCTCAGCCTGGCTCCGCCCCTTGGGGAGCATCAGACCAGTGGAAGGAACCTGTTCTCTAAGCAGTATCTCGTACTGCCTAGCACCCTCTACGTGGGTGCTCTCCTCAAAGTATACGGTTGCACCAAACACTCATATTACTCAGGTGTCCGGAGGTTAGAGATATATCTGATTATCGGTGATACTGCAGATCATAAATAATCGGGTATATATCTGCATTCTCGGTGATACTGCAGATCACCGGTAATCAGATCCTCTCTGTGTTACACCGATCGTTACAGAACGCCAGACCAAACCCAAATGGACGCACTGTATAGCCATGTTGAAGCCCTGACCACCGCGGTAAACCAACTTTTCCGCTGCAGTTTTGAACCAACAGACCCAGATCTGTCAGATATCTGGGGCTATTCAGGAACTTCAATCAGTGCGATCTCCTCTTAGCACAGACATACGAATGCCTGTACCTGAAAAATTTTCTGGTCACAGATCTGACTTCCGAAATTTTAGGACTAGAGTGTTATCATACTTTGAGTTGAGACCTAATTCTTCAGGAACCATGGCCCAAAGGGTTACATTTATTAAAACTTTGTTATCAGGTGACTCTCAGACCTGGGTGTACAGTCTGCCTGACGGAGACTTGGCCCTAACCTCGGTAGAGGAATTTTTTAAAGCCATGCTATAATTTACGATGATCCAGACATTGCCTCGACTTCTGAGCGGAAGCTCAAACGGTTACGTCAAGGCAAAAGTCCGGTGGAAGATTATGCTGCTGAATTTAGGAGGTGGTCAGTATCAGCCAGGTGGGATACCTTTGCCCTTTTAGATAGTTTCTTATCAGGATTGTCAGATGAGATTTCCGATCTTATGTTGAGTCAGCCTGAACCTAAGTCCATCGATGAGGCCATTTCATCGGCCATCAGGATAGATCGCCAGCTGCGCTATCAGAGGCAGACCCGGGGTAGTAGCCATGTAAGAATGGTATCCCACGCTGCTCCCCCTGTGACTCCACCTCCTTCCGTTTCGCCTCCCCCTGAGCCAATGCAGATTGGGGGTAGTACCCTAGGCGTGCAATTTTCACCCCTAAATGATAAAAGGTTGCTTCTTCCTTGTACGATTACATGGGAAGATAAATCTGAAGTCACTGAGGCCTTCGTTGATTCGGGCTCAGCGGCAAATTTTATGGATTACGAATTTGCTAAGAAATTGGGTATTCCACTCACCCCGGTGACACCACCTATCCAAGTTACGGCAGTGGATGATTCCCCCCTGCAACGTAACCGTCCTCTGTCTCAGACACCAGAGGTGGAAGTCACTATAGGGGTGCTGCATAGAGAGAAATTGCAGTTTTTTGTGTTGCGCATGACAACCTCCACAGTCATCCTTGGCATGCCGTGGTTACTCCTTCACTCCCCTCAGATAAATTGGGCTACTGGTCAGCTAACGAGTTGGTCAGCCCATTGTTTTCATCATTGTTTAGTGAAGGTGACCTTAGGCCAGACCAGGATTCATGTGGAGGGAGTTCCGGAACAATATGCTGAGTTTTCGGACGTGTTTTGTCCCAAAGCTGCCGATAAACTACCTCCACGTCGCCCTTTCGATTGCCCCATTGATCTCCGATCGGGTTGTATGCCCCCTAGAGGTCATCTCTACAATTTGTCTGGGACAGAAAAGGTGGCCATGCAAGAGTACATCCGTGAAAACTTAGCTAAAGGATTAATTCGCCCTTCCCGCCCTTCCCGGTCGCCTGCCATGCATTGATTACCGGGGACTGAATAAGATCACAGTTAAAAATCGCTATCCGTTACCTTTGATAGACGATTTATTCACTCAAGTCACCAATGCTAAGATTTTTTCGAAATTGGATTTGCGGGGTGCATACAACCTGGTGCGGATCAGAGAGGGCGATGAATTGAAGACGGCCTTTAACACACCCGACGGGCATTACGAGTACCTGGTGATGCCCTTCGGGTTGTGTAACGCCCCGGCCGTCTTCCAGGAACTCATTAATTAAGTTTTCAGAGAGGTGTTGGGTAAATTTGTCCTAATATACCTGGACGATATACTGATCTTCTCAGACAACCTCTCTGAGCACAGGGCTCATGTCAAATTCGTGCTGCACAAGCTTAGACAAAACAGGCTTTATGCTAAATTGGAGAAATGCATTTTTGAGGTAACATCTGTCGCTTTTCTGGGATATATAATTTCCACCTCGGGCCTTTCTATGGATCCTGCCAAAGTCTCCGCTGTCCTGGAATGGCCTCGGCCAGTAGGACTCAAATCTCTCCAGAGATTTTTAGGGTTTGCTAATTACTATAGAAGGTTCATAAAGGGGTACTCTACAGTCATAGCACCCCTCACCAGTCTTACTAAGAAAGGGGCAGATACCAACCACTGGTTCCCCGAGGCTCTGGCTGCTTTCTCCACTTTGAAAGAACTGTTTTGCTCTGCACCCATTTTGAGACACGTAGACACCTCTTATCCATTTATTGTAGAGGTTGACGCCTCTGAAGTCGGGGTAGGGGCTGTGCTGTCTCAACGTTCTGGGCTGCAGGGAAGATTACACCCGTGTGCCTATTTCTCTCTGAGGTTTTCACCAGCAGAGGAAAACTACGATATAGGCAACAGGGAGCTCCTAGCCATTAAGTTGGCCTTTGAAGAATGGCGTCTTTGGCTAGAAGGAGCAGAACATACAATTATAGTCTACACTGATCACAAAAACTTGGAATACATTGAGGGGGCTAATAGATTAGGCCTCGTCAGGCTCGGTGGTCACTGTTTTTCTCGAGATTTAGATTTTTAATTACGTACACTCCGGGTAGTAAAAATATTAAGGCGGATGCCTTGTCCAGATGTTTCGAGCCGGAGACAGCACAGCCCTCAGATCCAGAGACCATTGTCCCACAGAGAGTAGTGCTGGGAGCCACAGAGACTTGGAAAGATTGGACGGAGACTTTGAGTCCCTTCCAGCAAGATGTCCCGGAGGGAAAACCTGAAGGGGTTATGTTTGTACCACTGCCATTTCGTCTCCAGATTTTGCAGATGTTCCACTCGCACAAGAATGCTGGGCATCCGGGGGCCTCCAGAACACAAGACTTGGTTGCTAGGTGTGCTTGGTGGCCTTCTCTGGCAACAGACTGCAAGGAGTATGTTAGAGAGTGTGCAGTGTGTGCTAAAAGCAAACCCTCCCGTCTGGCACCTGTGGGAACGTTGCAGCCTTTGCCCACCCCGAGTGAACCATTTGTCCATGGATTTTGTGGGTGAGCTTCCGAGGTCTGAAGGCATGTCGGTCATTTGGGTGGTAGTCGACCATTTCAGTAAAATGGCCCATTTTGTGCCCCTGAAAGGACTCCCCTCGGCCCAGGAGTTGGCCGATCTTTTCATCATCCACGTTTTACGACTACATGGCATTCCGGAAAACATAGTGTCAGATCGGGGAGTCCAATTTGTTTCTAGATTTTGGAGGGCATTTTGTCATCAAATGGGCATGGAACTGTTATTTTCGTCAGGCTACCACCCACAGACCAATGGTCAGACGGAGAGGGTTAATCAGTCTTTGGAACAATTTTTAAGGTGTTATGTTGCGGATGCGCAAAATGATTGGGTCAAGTTCTTGCCATATGCAGAATTTGCGCACAATAATTTGAAAAGCTCTTCCTCTGGATTTTCTCCGTTTCAGGTGGTAACCGGAAAGTTGCCCAAGTTCTCCCCATTACCAGTAGCTTCCACTCCGTTTCCAGCTCTGGAGGCTTGGCAAAAATCATTTAAAGCCATTTGGGGAATCGTGAAAAATAATTTGGAGAAGGCTTTTCAAAGTCAGAAAAGTCAAGCTGACAAGAAACAATCCGTGGAGTGGAAGTTCCGACCAGGAGACCTGGTCTTGGTGTCCACACGTCATTTGACCCTGAAACAACCCTCGCCCAAGTTGGGTCCCAGGTTTGTGGGCCCTTTTTCTGTAACTAGGAAGATCAACAATGTTACTTATACCATTGATCTTCCTGCCAGCATGTGTGGTGTAAGATCTTTTCATGTGTCCCTGCTGAAGCCAGCAGTCCATGTGGGTGCCACTCCTCCTCCTCCTGTGATGGTAGACGACCAACCTGAGTACGAAATAGAAAAGATTTTAGACTCACGTGTAGTGCAGAACTCGGTACAGTATCTAGTGCACTGGAAGAGGTATGGTATTGAGGAGAGAACATGGGTACCTGAGTGTCGCATGCATGCGGACAAATTAAGAAGGGAATTCCACGTTCTATATCCTGAGAAACCGGGTAGGAGCTGTCCGGAGTCCACTCCTCGGGGGGGGGGGGCTGGGGGTGTACTGTGAGAAAACGCGGAAAAGCCACCGCAGGTGCTCAGAGTAAGGCGGCTGATTCCGCGTTCAACATGGCAGCTTGCGCACAGAGACCTGCATTCACTGGCTTGACGGAGCGCAGAGAAACCGCCGCATGCCCAGAGAACAGGGCGGCGGATTCCGCGTCCGACGTGGCGTTTTGCACGCATAAGCCTACTTCTGTCAGTACTGCTGAATGCGGAAATAACGCCGCACGCTCGGACAGCGGTGCGGCGGATTCCGCATCCAAAACAGCAGAGGCATTACAACACATGTCTGGTGTGGCTGGGACTGATAGTCCACACAGGTTCAGAAGGATGCGTGCGCGCGCGGAGAGGCAGAGCATTTATGACAGCCAGGCCGGTCAGCTGACAATTCTTTCAGTTTTCATTGGTCCAGCACTTAGGGGAGGCGCAAGGAAGCGCTGGTGTATATATACTGGGTGCTGGTCATTCCTCTGGTGTCTGGCGTTGCGATCACTACGTGGTAGCACTCAGACCTTGTCAGTATCTGTGTTACATTAGACCAGTTTCCAAAGTGTTGATGACCAAGGAGCTCACACCTTAGTCTAGGAAATTCTGTTATCATCTGTGTTATTATCTAGACCAGTTTCCAAGGTGTTGATGACCAAGGAGCTCACACCTTAGTCTAGGAATTGTTGATTATTTGTTATGACCTTCTGCTTTTCTGACCATTCTTCTGATCTCTGATTAGGTACTTCGCTATATCTGATACTCTGTTGCCAAACTCTGCTTGTCTTAGGATTCCGCATCTGTCTTCTGTCTCTGTGCTTTATCTGTCTGTGTGTTAACGACCTGGCCTGTCCGACCTCGAGAACTATCTTCCCTGTTGGGAGATAGTTCCCTGTCCAGTCAGTGACACTTCACCTTTGGTGTGACTTACTCTCTGATCCTTCCCACTCTCAGCCTGGCTCCGCCCCTTGGGGAGCATCAGACCAGTGGAAGGAACCTGTTCTCTAAGCAGTATCTCGTGCTGCCTAGCACCCTCTACTCGGGTGCTCTCCTCAAAGTATACGGTTGCACCAAACACTCATATTACTCAGGTGTCCAGAGGTTAGAGATATATCTGATTATCGGTGATACTGCAGATCATCAATAATCGGGTATATATCTGCATTCTTGGTGATACTGCAGATCACCGGTAATCAGATCCTCTCTGTGTTACACCGATCGTTACACCTACCCTTCAGCTGGAAAAACAGCTATTCCAATTAAGACATGACCTCCAACTTTTATTACAATCCAGGTACGATCTTAATATCCAAAAAGCTAAATTGAACTCATATTTCCAAGGCAACAAGGCAGGGGCGTACCTAGCCAGATATATAAAGCAAAAGCAAGTCAAAGCCAAAATTCACTCACTAGTTAACCCAGCGACAAGACAGACCCAAACAAATAGCAGATCTTTTTTGCGACTATTACTCCAAGCTGTACAACATTAAAAACGACATCAATACTCCTCAACCCACTGACAAAACCATTGCCGGTTTCCTGGATTCTATCCACTTACCGACGCTAAACCCTTACTAACTTAGCCGACTGAACCAACCCTTTTCCATGGAGGAAACTAGTACTAAAGCAATCAGACCCCTGAAACGAAATAAAGACCCAGGCCCTGATGGGTTCAGTGGAGAGTTCTTTCTGGCTATGAACCAAATTATCTCTCCCCTCCTGGTCGACCTCTTCCTTGAATTTGCTCACTCAGGACTAATCCCAGCCGAATATTTAGAGGCTACAATTACGGTCATACCCAAACAAGGGAAGGACCCCACTAACACAGCCAATTATAGGCCTATCTCTCTATTGAATTCAGATGTAAAACTATACGCCAAGCTACTTGTCAACAGGCTTATGGAG